>NC_036845.1:1394728-1432624 GCF_002910315.2 Salvelinus sp. IW2-2015
ACAAAGGATAGGTCAAATAGAGACTAAGCTTGAGCTTTTTTCTTGGCCATCAAGAAAAATGCCTATCCTGTGCAAACGCAACACCTCCTCATCACCCCGAGAACATCATCCCACAGTGAAGCATGTGGGGCAGCATCATGCTGCTGGGGATGTTTGTTTCATTGGCAGGGATGGAAATCTGGTCGAATGGATGGATGGCGCTAAATACAGGGAAATTCTTGAGGGAAACCTGTTTCAGTCTTGAGATTGAGACTGGAAAGAGGTTCACCTTCCAGCCGGACAATGACGCCTAGGCATACTGCTAAGCAACACTGCGGGGTGTTTTTAAGGGGAAACATTAAATGTCTGGAATGGCTAGTCAAAGGCCCAGACTCAATCCAATTGAAAATCTGTGGTATGACTTAAAGATTGCTGTACACCAGGAAGGCCCCATCCAACTTGAAGGAGCTGGAGCCTACAGGGAGGAGGTGAGGGCCCCTCGGAGTGTGGTGTCCAGGAAAATAAACTCACACTCACGTCAACAAAACAAAGGAGATGATTGTGGACTTCAGGAAACAGCAGAGGGAGCACCCCCCTATCCAATCGACGGGTCAGTAGTGGAGAAGTGGAAAGTTTTAAGTTCCTCGGTGTACACATCACGGACAAACTGAATTGGTCCACCCACACAGACAGCGTTGTGAAGAAGGCGCAGCAGCGCCTCTTCAACCTCAGGAGGCTGAAGAAATTCGGCTTGTCACCAAAAGCACTCACAAACTCTACAGATGCACAATCGAGAGCATCCTGTCGGGCTGTATCACGCCTGGTACGGCAACTGCTCCGCCCACAACCGTAAGGCTCTCCAGAGGGTAGTGAGGTCTGCAAGAACGCATCACCAGAGGGCAAACTACCCTGCCCTCCAGGACACCTAACACCACCCGATGTCACAGGAAGGCCATAAAAGATCATCAAGGACAACAACCACCCAAGCCACTGCCTGTTCACCCCGCTAATCTCCAGAAGGCGAGGTCAGTACAGGTGCATCAAAGCAGGACCGAGAGCTGAAAAACAGCTTCTATCTCAAGGCCATCAGACTGTTAAACAGCCACACTAACATTTAGCGGCCGGCTGCCCAACATACTGACCAACTCCAGCCACTTTAAAAATGGGAATTGATGGAAATTATGTAAAAATGTACACTAGCCACTTTAAACAATGCACCACTTAATACAATGTTTTACATACCTACATTACCCATCTCATATGTATATACTGGTACTCTATATCATCTACTGCATCTTGCCATCTTTAGGTAATACATGTACCACTAGCCACTTTAAACTATGCCACTTTATGTTTACATACCCTACAGTACTCATCTCATATGTATATACCGTACTCCTATACCATCTACTGCATCTGCCATGCCGTTCTGTACCACCACTCATTCATTATATCTTTATGTACATATTCTTTATCCCTTTACACTTGTGTGTGTGTGTAGGTAGTAGTTGTGGAATTGTTAGGTTAGATTACTGTTGGTTATTACTGCATTGTCGGAACTAGAAGCACAAGCATTTCGCTACACTCCGACATTAACATCTGCTAACCTGTGTATGTGACTAATAAAATTTGATTTGATTTTGATTTGGAGCAGTTTTGCCTTGAAGACTGGGCAAAAATCCCAGTGGCTAGATGTGCAAGCTTATAGGGAAACATACCCCAAGAGACTTGCAGCTGTAATTGCTGCAAAAGGTGGCTCTACAAAGTCTTGACTTTGGGAGGGTGAATAGTTATGCACGCTCAAGTTTTCTGTTTTTCTGTCTTATTTCTTGTTTGTTTCACAATAAAAAATATTTTACATCTTCAAAGTGGTAGGCATGTTGTGTAACTCAAATGATACAAACCCCCAAAAATCCATTTTAATTCCAGGTTGTAAGACAACAAAACAGGTCAAATGCCAAGGGGGTGAATACTTTTGCAAGCCACTGTATTTCAGTCAAGCACTGCTATTACTATCAATGATGTCATATTGTGTCTATGGCTACTACTCACAGACCACAAGGGGTGGGAGTTAGCCTAGTCGTTAAGTGTGTTGGGCCAGTAACTGAAAGGTTGCTGGTTCAAATCCCCAAGCTGACTGGGAGAAAAATCTGTCTCTGCACTTGAACAAGGAGATTAACCCTAATGGCACCTGTAAGCCATTCTGGATAACAGTGTCTGCTAAAATGCAAATGAGATTCAGTGCTGAAATGGTGGCCAATCAGATCCTATTAGCAACATATAAAACCAGTATTACCTGTAGAATGTGTCTAAGCTTGACTGATTTCCATGGTGTTGGACACGCAGAGTGGGGACATGGAGAGACTTATCCAGCAGATGAAGATAATTTCCATTCCCATAATGTGGAACTCAGGTCTTACTGTCACTGATTTGTAATGCAAATATACTTATAAAAATGATATCATGTGTATTTCATTTTTTTGCATTTAGAAATATTTGATACTGGAAAAATTATTTCACAATTTCATTACATAAATGTGATTCATAAATCACAAACAATGGTAAAACTCTCATGAGCAATTATGAACATAATTTATCAAATGTTTGGGCTCCCTCTGTTGGAGAGAAGATATTGATCATGAACATATATGTAGTCTATTTCTAGGCCTAAATCCATTTCGGAGGATTTCATGGATTGATCATAAACATACATGTAGTTTATTTCTAGGCCTAAATCCATGTCGGAGGATTTCATGGATTGGGGGAAAGGGGGGAGACAGCAATGACAGGAGCAATTTACCTGCTGGCACCATGTATAAAATGAAATGCATCTTGACACAGCATTCAATCATGTATACTTTACTTTGCATTACTTGTACCCATTCAATAGCAACGTGTATAATACATGGTTGTACACCCTAAGCTCCGCTAGGGACCGTTGTGCAGTGAGCTTGAGTCGGTTAAAAATGGCAGACAAAATGGAGATGGTTTGTTAAAGAAGAATGGTAGAAAGTGTAAGCAGAGTGAGCTGAAGACAGGAGGAGAAATGGAAGTGAATGAGGACAAAGTATCGGAGGTGGTAGGTGTGGTAAAGTTCTCTGAGCCAGAGGCTTGCACCGAGGATCAGAATAGAGATGAGTCTGTGGCAGTAGGAGTAAAGTTTTTGGAAAAAGTGGACCCTTGCCTTTTGGCTGATCCATTTGTGGTTTCAGGGTGGGTGAAAACAGATTTGGGTGCTGTGAAATCGGTGAGGGTAACCAAAAGTGGTCTTGTGATAATTGTTTGTGTTTCTGCTGGTCAGGTGGAAAAGGCGCTCCGAGTTAAACGAATGGTCTCAAGAAAAGGACACCATTGAAATGAGTGATTACTGGGGTAGCAGTAAATGTAAAAGTTGCCCAACTGAAGGGGAAGATTCCCGAGGTTTTTGATGCTCTTCGTTTGGTGCGACACAGACAGGGTGGCGTGAGTGGTGAAACAGAAGAGTCATTGTCTGTTCTTTTGAGTTTTGATGTTGAGTCTTTGTCTGACAAAGTGATGTTAGGATATGTAAGTTATCCTGCACGAGCTTTTGTGCTGAATACATTACGTTGTTACAGGTGTCAAGCTTATGGGCATGTGTCAGCAGTGTGTAGGAGGGAGGTTACTAGATGTGAGAAGTGTGCAGAAGGGCATGAGACAAAGGAATGTGTAGTATTGTGGAAAGTAGTGGTATGTGTTAGTTGTAGTGGTGTCTATGGGGCTGAGGACTAGAAATGTCCCGTGCAAGAGAGGCAGGTTGAGGTTTCCAGGGTTAGAGTAGTGCAGAAGTTGTCATATGCTGAGGCAGGGAAGAAAGTAGAGGAAGATGGGTCAAGGGGGAGGGATCCTGAGAGGAGTGGTGTCAGTAGTAGATCTGTACCAGTACAGAGGGATAAACCAACAAGTGATGTTTCAGTAAGATTGGATTTTTATAATTTATAGCAATGGAATGTAAGTCACAGAAAATTGAGGTTGTGGTGGCAACTGCAGAGAGGTATTTGGGTGTGCGAGACTTGACATCAGAAGAGTTACAGGGTGTGTTAAGTGGTGGTGTCCCATCCTTTCAGGTTGTTGGCCTGAGGTAGGACTAAATAGATTTAAATAGTGGAGTAGGGTGGTGTTATTTTTGTATTATTATAATTTTATTGGAGAGTGTAGTGTTAGATGGTAGGGTATTTGTTTATTTATAATTTTTTTCATGGAAAGTATAAGGGAGTTGTACTCCAGTCTAGTAGGTGGCGGTAATGCAACATTTATTGGATGGCAACCGCCTTTAAACCTCATCGAAGAAGAACGTTGCGCACAATACACACACCCACTCCATTGAGGAAGGAAGGTTACAGTTAGAACTGTAAGCGATGGCTCTCCAAAAAGGCACATTTTACCTGTTTACAAACTGAAGTTTTGTGTTGGCGTCAACAAATCTACAAACAATAAAGGTAAACTGTCAAACAGAACGGAAGAGTGTCTCTGGACAACTGTCAGCGTATAAAAAGGAGCATTTTGAAGAAAGCGAAAGTAAACTACGCGTTTTCAGAAGGGCCCTGCATTGCCGACAGCGACACCATGGCTGAATGTGATTGGAATGAGGAGATGTCAGAGGGTCCATTCCTCCTTCAGGAAGATCTGACCTGTCCGGTGTGTAAAGATCTTTACCGGGAGCCCGTGCTTCTTTCATGCAGCCACAGCTTCTGCAAGGAGTGCTTGGAGCAAAGCCGAAAGATGGGGCAGAGGTGTCCGGTGTGCAGGAAGAGCTGTGACGGGGAGCAACCAATCTCCAACCGGGCGCTGATGGCCGCTACCGAGTCCTTTCAGAAGGAGAAGCGCTGGCGGGGACCGAACGCAATCAATAATGTGCCTCTTTGTAACCTGCACCGGTTGGAGCTTCAACTTTACTGCGTAAAGGACGAGGAGCCCGTGTGCGTTGACTGTGTCACTCTACATCGGACTCACGAGCTGCTGCCACTCAACAAGGGGGCGCCGTTGTGTAAGGTAAGTGAGGAGATTCGATTATCTGGGCCGGGTTTCACAGGTGAGATGAGTTTGCATTGGGTGAAAAGTGATTGCATTCGTTTTGGAACCGGTTTGACTCCGAGGCTTGAGCCAGGTGCCCGGCTCTGGCCGACGGCGAAGTAGGCCAAAAAAGTGACAGGTTAAGAACGTGGAGTAATTAATAGAATACTGTGTTTTAACATGCAAATTGATTGCGTTTAATAGCGCTTTATCTGCCTTCCCAATGAAAACTCGTTTGAAAATTAGAAAAAAATATTTTATGGAAAATATATGTTGTATGTTTCTGAACGATGCACCATGCTGCCTTGTTGACATGACCAAGCGCTGCAGATAACTGTTCATTTGAGAAGGGCGCTCCTCCCTCACCGCTTTTGCCCTTGATAGGTGGTTTGAAGTCAGATACAAATCTGATTCCTGGCCATGCGACTTGTATGAACTGCAGTGGCTAGCCAAAAAGTTCGATCATCTTATCCTTTGAGGATTTAAGCATGATTTTGAACATTCAAAGCAACTGGGAAACGTCCATGGCAGGGCTTTTTTCTTCAGGCCTTTTTCTTCTTCAAGATTGTTTTGGCAGACTATATCCGAAAGGTGTATTGTCGCCACCTGCTGGGTGGGATAGAACTGAGAACGAAAATAAATAGTAATAATGAAAAATAAATCACTCATACTATTCTTAAAAAACATAACAAAAGTCTATGTACTCCTTCACTTAGTCAAAATGTACTCAGAACCCTACACAGGTTCTAGGGCCTGAGAGGGGGATGCATCTTCAGACATTATTTCCCTGCAATGTCTCAGATGTGAAATCCTGGAGTTATAAGAACCTTTTAGCCGCTTTCACAATTATTTCCAGTTTCCTAGATCCAGTTTCCTAACGCAACAAAATCAACATTCTTCACGATTAGTGTTTCAGGATCTCTCAATTGACTGACATTCACAGACTGATGGGCATCCACTGCCATATCTTCATCATCTCTACTCGCTGCTTCGACAGTTTTCACTGACTCTGCATAGGAGACCTTCTCAGCAGCCCTGATCCTTCCTTCTTCAACCTCCTCCATCCTAACAGGGCACTCAGGGAACTCTGGGATGTGATTCCCATCACAATGGCAACATGGTGCATCCTCAGACTCTTCAACAACGATATTCTGTTTGCAAACACTTGACACATGGCCAAACTTTTTACATTTTTGACATTGAAGTTGCTTTTGTACATGAACTCGCCCCACATATCTCATATATCCCAGCTTTACATGGGTTTGGAGAAATTATTCATCGAACATCAATAACACAGAAAGGCTTTCCTCCTTTTCATTCACCGTGCGGGTTAAGCAACGTGCATCAACAATTCCTGGCATGTTAATCTTAAACCATGAAGCCTCAATATCCATAGAGACGCCAGATATGACACCTTTTATTGGTGACCTACTCCGATAATCATAGCATTCCACTTTGTGCGTCGATAATTTGTGCATTCTCCTTTTGTTCCTTTGACACACATGAAATCAACATCATACCACTCCTGGTCACTCTGACTCCACTTCTCCCAATGCATCCTTCACCATCTTTGTGACCAAATGGGTTTCCCCAAAAAACATCCTTGCTCATGAATCGCACTCCAACAAGGAATGAGGCATTATCATACCGAGGCTTATCTTGATTTACAACTAATCCTTTTGGCTCCATTCTTAGATATTTCAGTATTCCAATCATTTCCTCTGTCTTCACTCGCACTAACAGAATCAAGCATTGCTTCTGGTTCCGCCATTGCTCTCCCTCCCCAAGTTAGTGCTTACAACAATAAAACTTTCCCGGCAGGCATTTTTGTCACCTTAGCTTGCTATATAACTTCTGAGTGATAGGAACCACAAGCACCACCACCAATCAGCCTACACCATTGTGGACACACCTGTTGTTACTATGACAACTAGCATAGCAATGTCAGCTAATGACTGCTGTCTGAACACACACATCTAATTTGGTCACTTGTAACTTGGTGTTTGAACAATCAGTATTCCAAAACAGATTTGAGTATTTAAGGCATGCAGTGTGAACAAAGCTTTATTGTCCTTTAGTCAACACCCAATAGCTTAGGACCTTTAACAATACTGAAAATAAGTTGCTGTATGTTTTTATTATCTGGTAGTCACTAGATCACAAACTAATATGCATATTAATTGTGTTTTATGTGTTCTATTGCAGGAAGAACTGACCATTAAAGTCAACATATTGGAGGAGAAAGTGGAGACTTTCAAGAGAATGAAAAAGAAATACTCTAACACAGTTGATTTCATGAAGGTACTATAATACTGTATCTGCTTGACCTGCTGACATCTACACTGTAGGGCCTATCCATGACCATGACTAATGGTGAAGGTTTTGTGTAAGATAATGTGATTTGTTAGAGCTCTTTGATGCCCTCACTAGTTCTATCCAGATGTGTGTAGCCTATCCAGAGCCCAACAGTTTGATGTTCATCATTGTTCTGTAATGAGATATGTGAACCAACCTGTTTGACTGGTAGGGACAGACTGAGATTCCTTGAGCCTCCAGAAAGAATTGGAAATAACAAAATAGTTGACTGTAGATCAAACCTAGGGCCTGCAGTCCTGATAAGGAAAGCCTCTAGAGGAAACTATAATTATAGCCTATAGATGAGTAATGTTGTGTGAGATATGAATTGCAAGAGGTATGTCAGTATCATTACAAAATGGCACTCTTCCTCCAACCTCTCTCGTACCCAGATCCAGACAGAGCAGGCAGAGAAGCAGATCAAGGCAGAGTTTGAGAGGCTCCGTCAGGTGCTGTGTGTAGAGGAGGCTGCCAGGCTGAAGGCCCTGGCAGACGAGGAGGAGGACAAGAGATCCAGTATGGAAGACAGGATCAGCTCCTTGACCCGTGACATCGCTGCCCTCACTAAGCTGGTCCAAACAGTAAAGCGGGAGATGGGGGCGGAGGATTTAACCTTCTTGCAGGTAAGCAGGAGGGGTCTCCCTCATGGGGGGGGGGGGGACAGTGCATGACAGTGAGACATTTTTGAATGCATGCATTTGTCGATCTTATTCACAATGAACTAATGGATTAAATTGTGTTGTTTTTCAGAACTTCCAAGCCTTAAAGAAAAAGTAAGTACAGTAACATCCTATCAGTTGCCCAACAGTTTGTGTACCATCCCTCTAATATCATGGTCATCTTCTATGATGTCATGTTTTCACAGAGCCCAGTGGCCTCGTGAAGACCCCCAGAATCCCTCAGATGCTCTCCTGAACATGGCCAAACACGTGGGCTCTCTGGGCCACAACATTTGGAAGAGCATGCAGGCTCACGTCACATGCAGTGAGTACATGTACTGAAGGGTTAGGTTAGGGTTCTAACTTGCTACATAAGTTATGACACACAATAAAATGGGTGTGGATGGCTATATAATGTGTAAGGGGTCAATGTTTTGAATGATGGAGGAAACACTTTAGGCAACAGTTACGCTTCAATCCTAATGTTTTGTAACACGTCTCCCTCTCTCTCTCTCCAGTCCCAGTGGTGATGGACCCTAACACRGCCTCTCCCTGGCTTTCCATGTCCCCAGACCTGGCCAGCGTACGGGACAGCCCAGAGCGCCAGTCCCTCCCGGACAACCCTGAGCGCTTCGACCCCTGTGTCTTTGTCCTTGGAGCTGAGGGCTTCCGCTCCGGCAAGCACCGCTGGGAGGTCCATGTGGGAGACAACCCRAAGTGGATCCTGGGAATCTGTAAGGAGTCTGTGGCTCGCAAGAGGAAGTTCACCGTGTCCACAGACAGGGGCGTGTGGACCATCGGGCTGAGCAAAGGGGTGTACAACGCCCTGACTGGCAAACGCACAGTGCTGGTCGTGGAGAGTCGGCCAGAGAGGGTCCGGGTCAAGCTAAACATGGATAAGGGGGAGGTGTCATTTTGGGACGCAGGCAACGGTGGGAAGCACCTGTGCACCTTCACACACAAGTTTACAGAGAGAGTGTTCCCCATATTTGGTCCTGGGCTCCACACCACCCCGATGGAGGTTAACCCGGCCAAGGTGACCATTCATACTGCGTGACAGGGCAGTGTGACAGTCACTACAGCTTGCTAAGTGTCTGGTTCAATAGCCGATGAGCAGTCGTAGTACTCGCTTGGATAGACGTCACATGTTATGGTCAGAAGGTAGCCTAATATGTGCACTTGAATAGATGGCGCATTCCACTGTTTCAGCACTCAGGTGTGGTTGTATTCTAGTGGTTTTACTGTGGCTATAGATTTGCGTTGAGGTTTGGATCAAGGCTTTTTGTATGGTCACAATCATCTTTGAAATTGTGCCATAGCAGTATTCCTATGCTTTCCATAGGATGTACATAATGCAGGCATTTATTACATGAGGGATTTTTTTGGACCCTGATTCTTTAACTGGTATGTTTAGATTGCTGAGCTATTATACATAGGGATTTTCTAGGACTAGAGGGTTTCCAGTGGTAAGAATGTATTTTCTGTCATTTTACTGCGTTCTGAGATTTATTGATATGTTTACTGATTTAATTATGTTTCTGTATGGAATTTTGCGAAAAATAACTAATAAAATGTTGTCACATGCGCCAATTACAACTGTGCCGAACACGGGGAAATGCTTACTTACCATCCCTACCCAACAATAGAGTTTAAAAATCTAAATAAAATAGTAACATGAGAAATAAAATAATATACACAAGATGGGAGCTATATACAGGGAGAACCAGTACCAGATCAATGTGCAGAGGTATTCGAGGTAGATATGTACATGAAGGCAAGGTAAAGTGACTAGGCATCAGGATAGATAAGAGTCAAATAAAGAACAGAGCAGCAGCAGTAAAGGTGTGTGTGTGATGTAGTGAATGTGTGGGAGTGCAAATATATGGTTTGTGTGTATACACATACATGCATACAGTGCAGTCAGATTCAGTATTCAGACCCCTTGATTTTTTCCCCCCACATTTTGTTACGTTACAGCCTTTATTCTAAAATTGATTCAATTGTTTTTTCCCCTCAATCTACACACAATACCCCATAATGACAAAGCATAAACAGGTCTGTATACATTTAAAAAAAATAATAATAATATCACATTTACATTAGTATTTAGGCCCTTTACTCAGTACTTTGTTGAAGTAACTTTGGCAGCGATTACAGCCTTGCGTCTCCTTGGGTATGACGCTACAATTTTGGCACACCTCTATTTGGGGAGTTTCTCCCATTCTTCTCTGCAGATCCTCTGAAGCTCTGTCAGGCTGGATGGGGAGCGTCGCTGCACAGCTATTTTCAGGTCTCCAGAGATGTTTGATCGGGTTCAAGTCCGGGCTCTGGCTGGGCCACTCAAGGACATTCAGAGACTTGTTCTGAAACCACTCCTGCATTGTCTTGGCTGTGTGATTAGGTTCGTTGTCCTGTTGGAAAGTGAACCTTCGCCCCAGTCAGGTCCTGAGCGCTCTGGAGCAGGTTTTCATCAACGATCTCTCTGTACTTTTCTCTGTTGATCTTTCCCTCGTACCTGATTAGTCTCCCAGTCCCTTCCTCTGAAAAACATCCCCACAGCATGGTGCTGCCACCACCAAGCTTCACTGTTAGTGTAACGGATGTGAAATGGCTAGCTAGTTAGTGGTGGTGCGCGCTAATAGCGTTTCAATCGGTTACGTCACTCGCTTTGAGACCTTGAAGTAGTGGTTCCCCTTGCTCTGCAGGGGCCGCGGCCTTTGTGGAGCGATGGATAACGATGCTTCGTGGGCGACCGTTGTTGATGTGTGCAGAGGGTCCCTGGTTCGCGCCCGGGTCGGGGCGAGGGGACGGTATAAAGTTATACTGTTACATTGGTGCCGTGACCCGGATCACTGGCTGCTGCGGAAAAGGAGGAGGTCGAAAGGGGGGTGAGTGTAACGGATGTGAAATGGCTAGCTAGTTAGCGGTGGTGCGCGCTAATAGCGTTTCAATCGGTTACGTCACTCTCTTTGAGACCTTGAAGTAGTGGTTCCCCTTGCTCTGCAAGGGCCGCGGCCTTTGTGGAGCGATGGGTAACGATGCTTTGTGGGCGACCGTTGTTGATGTGTGCAGAGGGTCCCTGGTTCGCGCCCGGGTCGGGGCGAGGGGACGGTCTAAAGTTATACTGTTACATTAGGATGGTGCCAGGTTTCCTCCAGATGGGACACTTGGCATTCAGGCCAAAGAGTTCAATCTTAGTTTCATCAGACCAGAGAATCTTATTTATCATGGTCTAAGAGTCCTTTAGGTGTCTTTTGGCAAACTTCAAGCGGGCTGTCATGTGCCTTTTACTGAGGAGTGGCTTCTATCTGGCCACTAACATAAAGGCCTAATTGGTGGAGTGCTGTGGAGATGGTTGTCCTTCTGGAAGGTTATTCCATCTCCACAGAGGAACTCTAGAGCTCTGTCAGAGTGACCATCGGGTTCTTGGTCACCTCCCTGACCAAGAACCTTCTCCCCCAATTGCTCAGTTTGGCCAGCTCTAGGAAGAGTCTTGGTGGTTCCAAACTTCTTCCATTTAAGAATGATGGAGGCTACGGTGTTCTTGGGGACCTTCAATGCTGCAGAAATGTTTTGGTACCCTTCCCCAGATCTGTGCCTCGACACAGTCCTGTCTCGGAGCTCTATGGACAATTCCTTCGACCTCATGGCTTGAATTTTGCTCTGACATGCACTGTCAACTGTGGGACATTATATAGACAGATGTGTGCCTTTCCAAATCATGTCCAATCAATTGAATTTACCACAGGTGGACTCCAATGAAGTTGTAGAAACATCTCAAGGATAATCAATGGAAACAGCATGCACCTGAACTCAATTTTGAGTCTCGTGGCAAAGGTTCTGAAGACTGACGTGAATAAGGTATTTCTGTTTATTTTTGTAAATTTGCTCATATAAAAAAACGTTTTGCTTTGTTGTGATGGGGTATCGTGTGTATTTTTTAACATTTTCATCCATTATAGAACAAGGCTATAGCGTAACAAAATGTGGGGTCTGAATACTTTTCAGAATACCTTCCGAATGTACTGTCTCTCTGTGTGTGTGTGTCTAGGGCAGGTATTCCCAAACTAGGGTATGCGCAATGCCGTCGGGGTACGCCTAATAAAATGAAAACAATTCTTCACATTTTCAAACAGTCCATTTATATTTTCTAACGGGGCTAGACATTTGGGTGAGGTTTTTATCTTGCCTGAGTAGCCTCGTTTCACTGCCAAAAACAAAATTAAACCATCTAGTGTTCAACGAAATAACAACACAATGTCAAACACAGGCAGCCTAGTCAAATAATTGACATCCAATCACGTTAACCGTTACTCTCTCGTGGGAATTCCACTAACTGTCCGTATGTAGCCAAACATAGCCGCTGCTCGTTCCGTTTGTTCGAAAATTGATAAATGGTTAAAAAAAAGTAAGGCCCATAGAGACACATACCAGCTCATCTGGTAGTACTACTACTACCAGCAGTACTACACCTGCACCTGTCGACGACACAAGGTGTTCTCCTTCCACGAGCACATCCAATGACAGCATCAGTAATTATACATTTGTTTTAACCCAGCTAGCACGGACACTGACAGTTGTGAATCTGATGCAGCCAAAGAGCTCCCTTTACCCGGGAAAGTACAGAACAACCGACAGGGACGTTGATCCATCGAAGAGGCGCAAATATGATGAGAACTACATTGATTTGGGGTTCACTTATATTGGGTGTAGTGCCTTCCCTCAGCCACAGTGTGTTATATGTGCAAAAGTACTACCTCACAACTCGATGAAACCTTCACTCTTGTGCAGACACTTAAACAAAACATGCCAATTTGAAAAATAAGTCAGGAGTTTTTTTAGCGAGAATTAAGACTACTTTCAAGTAGTAAAATATGTATAAAAGCAACAGATACCATTAATAAGAAGGGGCTAGCAGCGTCTTATATGGTGAGCTACCGAGTGGCTAGGGCAGGCAAGCCCCATCCTGTTGTGGAGGACTTCATTCTTCCTGCTGCTGAAAGCACTGCGTTAATCAAATCCGGTATCAGGATAAATAAAAAGCAAGGTCTGCTAACTTTATTTAATTATGTTTAATTAACGCAAACAATAAATGGCAAATGCAATTTTCGTATATACGGGTTCGCTGTATCACCGCGCAGGGTAAAACAGGGAACTGGCAGGAAGTACGTAAACAGCTGTTCTTATACCGTGATGACGTAGTTCCAACCCGTATGTTGGCCTATCACAGGAGAGGCTGAGCGTGGTTTAAACTTTGCTCAGCCTATCGCCGGTACTCAGACTGGTCCCAGTCTCTGGTCACAGTCTCTCAGATGTCCGCATCTGGTCGTTGGGTAGATTAGATCCGTCTTGTGCCGCTACACTCAAACAGTTCCTTATATGGTATTGTCCAGTGTCCTAACCTCCCTGGTTGGCCTGGAGATATGCACCCCTCCCCTCTCCAGATTGACCACAGCTTTTGTAGCAAGTCACTCTGTTGCTCAGTCTTTACACACACACACATCTGCATTGTTTGTGTGTGTGTGTGTAACAAAACAATATTCATCTTCATACAATATGGTAGCAGGCTATAGTGCATAAACATAAATCCTAACACTGCCGTGGATATGGCTGAGACAATGCTGGGGGGAAAGGCCAAATAAACTATACAGACAATTACTTCATCAAACAACATTGTTTCACGACGCATCAGAGACATGGCAGGAGACGCTTCGCATACAAGCCAGTGAATTCTATGCGTTACAGCTGGATTAGTCAACAGACGTGGCAAGCCTGGCACAGCTCCTGGTATATGTCAGTTACATTTATGGGGGGTCAATTAAGGAAGACATCCTCTTCTGCAAACCCCTGGAAACCAGGACAACAGGAGAGGATATTTTTAAAATACTGAACAGCTTTGTGACATCAAATGGACTTTGGTGGTCAAGATGTGTTGGTATCTGTACTGATGGCGCAAAAACCATGACAGGGAGACATAGTGGAGTGAGGGAGGGAGGCAGGGAGACACAAGCAGTTGCTCCCAACGCCACTTGGGTACACTGCAGCATCCACTGAGAGGCTCTTGCTGCCAAGGGAATGCCTGACAGCTTGAAATACGTTTTGGAAAATGTTTAACTTTATTAAAGCAAGGGCTCTGAACTCTTGTGTGTTTTCTACACTATGCAATGATATGGGCAGCGACCATGTAACGCTTTTACAACATACAGAAGAAGTGAGCTGGTTATCAAGAGGCAAAGTATTGACACGTTTTTTTTAACTGAGAGACGAGCTTAAAGTTTTCTTTACTGACCATAATTTTCACTTGTATGACCTCTTGCATGATGATGAGTTTCTCACACAACTGGCCTATCTGGGTGATGTTTTTTCTCACCTGAATGATCTGAATCTAGGATTACAGGGACTCTCCACAACTATGTTCAATGTGGGGACAATATTAAGGCTATGATTAAGAAGTTGGAGCTCTTCTCTGTCTGCATTAACAAGGACAACACACAGGTCTTTCCATCATTGTATGATTTTTTTGTTTGCAAATGTCAAATGTGATATAGCTTAGTCTCTGTGTGAGTTGTGTGCGCAATTACGCAGGTACTTTCCGGAAACGGATGACACAAACAACTGGTTTCATTATCCCTTTCATGCTCTTCCTCCAGTCCACTTACCGATATCTGAACAAGAGAGTCTCATCGAAATTGCAACAAGCGGTTCTGTGAAATTTTTATTTTATCAGAAGCCACTGCCAGATTTCTGGATTGGGCTGCGCTCAGAGTATCCTGCCTTGGCAAATCGCGCTGTTAAGACATAGATGCACTTTGCAACCACGTACCTATGTGAGAGTGGATTCTCGGCCTCACTAGCATGAAAACTAAATACAAGCACAGACTGTGTGTGGAAAATGATTTAAGACTGAGACTCTCCGATACAACTCAACATTGCAGAGTGATGTGCATCCTTTCAAACATACCCTTCTCATTAACCGGTGGTGAGTTATTCACCATTTTCAATTAACAAAATTAGGTTTTATATGTAAGATGGTTGAATAAAGAGCAAAATTATTGATTATTATTATATTATTATTTGTGCCCTGGTCCTATAAGTGCTCTTTGTCAATTCCCACGAGCTGGGTTGTGACAAAAACTCAAACTCATTCTTATGTTTAATAAATGTATCATATAGTGTGTGTGTGTGTGTGTGGTGGGCTTACAATGATTGCAAAAAACAACATTTGAGAGTGCACTGACCCTGGTGCTAGAGGGGGTACGCAGCTGGAGGTTGAATGTTTGAAGGGGTACGGGATTATAAAAAGTTTGGGATCCACTGGTCTAGGGAGGGTCAGTGCAAGATGGAGTCAGTGCAGGTAGTTCGGGTACAGTACCTTTAATTTACTAATTAGTCTATGCCAAACTGTCTTAGTCTTTGTATAAGCCTATTCTATGTGATGCTTTATTTGTTCATCTAATGTTTAAAAAAAATCTAGTAAGGCACATGATTGCATATTTTCATGACAGTGTTGTATGATATTATAATGACTTGATGTAATGTTTCATAGAAACATTTAAGTGACAATTAGATTATATGAAATAATGCATTATGATGATTTCTTACTTTTCATTGTCTTAGGTTTGAGTGAATGCCAAAGTGTTTTGCTCTCAATCAAATTGATTGTATTTGTTAATCATTTATTATTAAATAATAAACATACTATGGGAAACTAGACTACGGTAGTAGTTGTGGAATTGTTAGGTTAGATTACTCGTTGGTTATTACTGCATTGTCGGAACTAGAAGCATAAGCATTTCGCTACACTCGCATTAACATCTGCTAACCATGTGTATGTGACAAATACAATTTGATTTGATTTCATGTTTAATTTTTTGTTTTATACGATAAAACAGTTGAATCAGACAAGCTTTTGCTCTGGGGGATGTTCAGACACTATTCAATGTTTATTTAACCAGTAATCTATTTTGGAATAAGTTTTATGTACTGATACTGATTTTGTAAAATAATAATGAATAAATGGATTGAGTCTTTTGAAGTCTACATAGCCCAGATTCACCACCAATGCATTCTTCGAATAATGCACTCCTCGGGTGATGCACAGCAGCTATAGCTATGGTAATAAATGTTTAACTGATATACACTACATCTGATTAGAAATCAAAACTAACACACTTCGTGTTACACGGTTTCTAGTTGTCAATATTCATACTTTCTCAGGTGAGTTTCTCTGAGGACGCAATTACCAAACATCGCCACTGGAAGGCAATGCTGAGGTTTACAATTTTTGTGATGTAGAGATGACGAGGAGCCTTTTTGAGGTTGCGGTGGCCAGGGTCAGAGTAGTGCAGAAGGTGTCGTTGTTGAGGCAATGAAGAAAGTAGAGGAGGATGGGTCAATGGTGAGGAATCCTGAGAGGATCCCTGTGAGTAGTAGATCTGTGCCAGCACAGAGGGATTGGCCAATGAGTGATATATCCTTCAGTAAGGTTAGGTTCTTAGTGTTCATGGCTGCAGAGAAGTACTTGGGTATACGAGATTTGACTTCAGTAGAGTTACAGGGTGTGTTTAATGGTGGTGTCCTGTCCTCCCAGGCCGTTGGCATGATGTAGGAGCAGATAGGGTCAAAGTAGTGGAATGGGGTAATGGGTTTTTAATGAGTGAAGGGTTAGTCAGAAGCATGTTTTTAGTTTTTTCCCTTTTGTTTTACAAAGTGTAATGGATTTACACTCCAGTTCAATTTGTGGCTGTAATGCACCTTGTGATTGCCAACCGCCATTTAAAAACATAAGAAGAAGAAGAAAATTGTGGATGCATTGGATGAGGTGGCGTAGATGAGAGTAACGGGAAGTGGGTATATTTAGTTTTTTTGTATATCTATCAGTGGAGGCTGCTGAAGGGAGGACGGCTCATAAAAATGGCTGGAATGGAGTCAGTAGAATGGTATCAACACATCAAACACGTGGTTTCCATGTGTTGGATGCCATTCTATTGACTCCATTACAGCCATTATCATGAGCCGTCCTCCCTTCAGCAGCCTCCACTGATATCTTTGGAACAGAAGGAGCATGCTCTGTGACTCAAGAAGATAGGAATGTTTGGAATGTGGATCTTCGAAGCATTGCGCCTATGAAGGGTGTTATCTGTGGGGTGGCGCTCGAAGTAAAAGCCAAGAGTATATGGGAAGAATTGGATGAAGTGGTTTGTGCACACTTTTTGACTTGCATGGTGGATGCGTTCTACTCCATCCGTTCTACTGTTTTCTGATGAAGTCTCTCCCTTCTCACGTGTATTTGGGTTTTATGAGATTCCCTGTGAGAGCCTTCATGCCCAAACCCATGCAGTGCAATAAATGCAAATGATTTAGTCATGTGTCAAGTGTATGTAGATATGAGGGGTATCTTAAGCCAGTTGAGCCTAAATGCTGTAATTGTGTTGGTGAACATACAACTGAATTTCTGAAGTGTCCTGTTAGGGTGAAGGAGACGGAGGTGGCAAGAATAAGGGCTGTCCAGCATGTCTCCTATCCGGAGTCGGTGAAAAGAGTGGAAGAAAGGAGTGATGTTCAAGAAGTAATGGTAGTAGGAGTAAAGACACCAGATAATATTCCTTGTCAACAGAGGGATCCTGACATGTTGCATGTTAACTTCTTCTTAATAGGGGGGCGCTGTTTCACTTTGGAAAAAATCGTGCCCAAATTAAACGGCCTCGTACTCTGTTCTAGATCATACAATATGCATATTATTATTACTATTGGATAGAAAACACTCTGAAGTTTCTAAAACTGTTTGAATTATATCTGTGAGTAAAACAGAACTCATTTGGCAGCAAACTTCCATACAGGAAGTGAATATTCTGAAAATGAGGCTCTGTGTCAGGGCCTGCCTATTCAACTGGCTTTTATTTATGGATCTGTATGCACTTCATACGCCTTCCAGTAGATGTCAACAGGCAGTAGAAGGTTGAATGGTGTGTCTAGCTTGATGTGAGGCCGAATAAGAGCTTTTGGAGTGACAGGTCCGCTCTTTTGTCAGTTTTCAACTGCGCGCCGGGGAACCTCACATTGTCTTCTGAAAAGCGTTCGGTATACACGACGAATTGCTCCGGCTCTGATTTTATTGGATACATATGAGAAGAACATCATAAAGTAGGATTTTCAACCGAGTTTGACCAGTTTATTCGACGTTTATTGGGAATTTTGGAATTTTTCGTTCCAGGCGCCAAGAGTTGATGGGCATGTTCGCGCCACAATGCTAGCCAAAGTTGCTAATTCGACAGAAGAAATGGACATTCTAAAACCAAACAACGATTTATTCTGGAAATAGGACTCCTTGCACAACATTCTGATGGAAGATCAGCAAAAGTAAGAGAATATTTATGATGTTATTTCGTATTTTTGTGTAATATGTTGGCTCCAACACGGCGGAGAATAGGTGAGCACTGTCTCACAATAATGCATGCTGTATGTTGTAGTAAAGTTATTTTTAAAAATCTAACACAGCGGTTGCATTAAGAACCAGTGTATCTTTCATTTGCCATACAACAAGTATTTTTATGTAAAGTTTATGATGAGTTCTTTGGTCAGATTAGGTGAGTGTCCAAAATATCTCCGGAGATTCTGGTGAATCGTTGCTACGTATTCACAATGTATAACCAGGATTTGTAGCTATAAATATGCACATTTTCGAACAAAACATAAATGTATTGTATAACATGATGTTATAAGACTGTCATCTGATGAAGTTGTTCAAGGTTAGTGATTAATTTTATCTCTATTTCTGGGTTTTGTGAAAGCTACCTATGCGGTGGAAACATGGTGAAAACATAGCGTTGTGTGTTTGGCTATTGTGGTTAGCTAATATAAATACATATTGTGTTTTCACTGTAAAACATTTTAAAAATCGGAAATGATGGCTGGATTCACAAGATGTTTATCTTTCATTTGCTATATTGGACTTGTGATTTCATGAAATTATATTATATGATATTTAAGAAGGTGGACTTTGTAGTGTTTATTGCATTGGTTATCAACTGCACAGCGCATACAGAGAGGACATCTGTGACTGAAGGAGTGGGATGATTTATAAATTTTTTCTTTGTATTTTGTATGTTGTCGGTCCCCTTGCCCCCCCTTTCCCGCAATGGGATATGTTTTGTTTCAATGCCCTGTACAGTAGATGGCGGTAATACACCAATATGTGTAGTCTGCCATAAAACCTTAAAAAAGAAGAAGAAGCAGTGCATACAATGGAATATTGTTTGTTTTTGTTTCAATACCCCGTACAGTAGGTGGCAGAATAGGTGTAGTCTGCCATAAAACTTTAAAGAAGAAGAAGAAGAAGAAGAAGAAGAGGAGGAGGAGCCTTTTGTGTGGGAGGCTGTCATATACAAAAACAACAAACATTACATGAGGTCAGGCAATAAGCAAGTAACATTCCACGCTGGCTAGTGTGCTTATGCGTAAGAGGATAATTTATGGCAAAAATAATGAGGTGTCTGAAGATGCGACAGATGTATTTTATTATTATTATGATTTAGCTAACTATCATTGAATAAATGGCCAACGACTGCGCTTTTGCATCTTGAGTAAAGTTAGCTGGGTCGCTAACTGGCTAGCAGCCATCCAGTAAGCGCGAGCCTCTGCGGAGGGTGGTCTGTGTCCTGTGATTCCGGACATCGAGTACTGGAGTCCAGTGCTGGAGTCCGACGACCCTCTTTGGTACTGCTAGCTAACGTTAGCTATCTCACATTCAGTTTTGCATTGTGTCGCTCATAACTCACTGACAATGTAAAATATCATGGGAACGGAGACACGGGATCTGGTTAGTTAGACAAATGAATGGGAAGGCTAAGCTAACGGTCCTCTGCTAGTGTGGTGACTGGTATCGCGTTCAAGATAACAGCAAATCCGCTATGCTAGCTAACGTTCAATCCTCGCTTGCTAGCTGGTTATAACTAGCTAATAGCAACGTGCAAAGTTTGTATTTAGCTATTATTTTAACGTTAGCCAACTAATGACATTACGTTAGCTAGCCATAGCAATAACAGTTAACGTTAGCTAGCTAGTTACCGCTTGTCTGCGGATAGTAAGCATTGTTTGATAGTGGCTAGCTACTAGTAACGTTAGCTAGCTGCTCGCTCACCGTTTCATGGCATTTAACGTTAATTATATATGCGTTTATTTTTCTTAAAAATTATTTGCTAAACGTGATTCAATTGAGATTTTTGCTAATTAGTAAGCTAGAAACAGAGCAGCACCCATAGACATAATAACTGCGATGATGATTAGCTATGAAATATCTATCTAGAAAACGTCTTAATGTGTTGACAAGTGTAAGTAACTATTTGCATATGTCTGTAATTCAAATGAATGAGATTTTGTCATATTGACAGAAGCCGAATCTTCTACAATGTGCAGGGTACACGTTGCCACTTTACAAAATGTGAATCATTAATTTACCTTTCCTGGAGACAGAAATAATTGGAACAGTAATAACACTAACGTTAGTCTCATATGAAAAGCACATTCCTTAAGTTGCCACCATGCCATGGACATAAATTAAAGAATCTCTTGTCTACCTGCCAGCACAATTGTTTTGGTTGCCTGTTTGCTTACTTCTGTATGTGACTGCAATATGTATTTGGCTGATGTTTGATTGCAAGTTATTGCCAAAAGGCTATCTTGCAGTTTTAGATTTTTGACTCTGTAAATATGGGTCTGTAACCAGAAAGCAACACTGATGTGACATATAGGCAAAACTAGAGCATCTTTCATCCTATGTTGAAATGTAACCTCTTGTAACCCCTATTTTTAGCATATGTAATCCATCACTGAAGTTGCATTGCTTGTTTGAACTGTTTCTAGGTTCCCGGCTTGTGAGCGAGGTAATCGGACAACCCCATCTTCTTCACCTCCTCCACCTATTCCAGGTGGGGGAGAGGATGGCCTCCTTCCTCCATGTCCCCCTGCTGGGGTTGCTGCTGGTGGCTGTGGCCCCTGGGTGTTGGGCAGGAGACTGTAAGGGCCACAGACAGGTGCTCAGGGGCCCCCCAGGGTACGTCACTGACGGGCCAGGGAACTACTCTGTAAACGGAAACTGCGAGTGGCTCATCAAAGGTGAGTGAGACAGTGGTGGGAAAACTGAGTGCTGTGATGAGTGTGTGTTGATTGATTAGTTTGTCAGTTTGATGTGAATACATAGATCTCAAGATATGCCAAGGAAAATCCTGTCTAGGGCAAATTAAGTCAACTCTAAATTATATCCGACTGATGTTTCTTTCCTGTATTCTCTCCAAGCCCCCAGCAGCAATTACCGTATCGTCCTGAACTTCACCTTCATGGAGACAGAATGCACCTACGATTACCTGTTCGTCTACGATGGAGACTCCTACCAGAGCCCCCTACTGGCCAGTCTGAGTGGCACCACCCTGCCGCAGCCCATAGAAGCCAAGTCTGGCAAGGTAACCGCATCATTATCTATGGAAGGCGGAACTAGACATGTTCTGAGATGTCAGATATCAACCTCAGACTGCTGGGGATTTGGGTGGGGAAACGTTTCATACCAGCATTAAATGGATGGATTTATTGACGGGTTTCCATGGCCTCAATTTGAATTCAGCACACAATTCAGAGTGACAGCTGGACGTTTCTGACTTGACGGGCTGGATGGATTACAATATCATGGGAAAAATGTAGTCAAGTTGTTCATTGCCACCTTCACATCCTTTCTGTCTTCTCTCCTCCCTCCAGATGCTGCTCCACCTCTTCAGCGATGCCAACTACAACCTCTTGGGCTTCAATGCCACCTACTCGTTCTCTGTGTGCCCTGGGGCCTGTGGAGGTCACGGGCGCTGTGACACGGCCTCCTCCCTGTGCCAGTGCCATCTGGGCTGGGGAGGAGCCGACTGCAGCACCCCTCTATGTCCCCAGGCCTGCATCCTGCACGGCACCTGTGACAAGGTAAGAAGAGGGAGACTTTATTATCCACATTGGAAACTGTGCTGTCTTTAGAAATTTTGGTTTATTACAGTGCAATAAAACAAAGGTTGGCATGAGTTAGGTGAGGATGGAAAGTGGACAGCCAACTGAGATGCTGAAGACAGCTAGCTGAGGGAACCTATGTACAAGGCTACCTAAGGAGTTAATTATTAAGCAGGGTATACATTTGAGTTCAAACAGAAGGGGAAACCAGCACAGCAGCAATATAAATAGGGGTTGAATGACCCTCCTTTCCTTTAGATATTGTTTATTGCTGAGTTCTCTCAAACTTTCTCCTCTCTCTTTCTCCTTCTTTCCCTTAGAGAGGAGAGCGTTGTCTATGCAGCTCGGACTTCCTGGGCCAGAGCTGTCAGCTGGGTCTCCGTGATGACAGTGGGGTGGGGCAGTGGTGGCAGGTGAGTGGGGGCGACCCCTACACGCCCCCCCGGACCGGCTCTGCTGGGGTCTACCTGTCCTCCACTGGAGCCATGTACCTGTTTGGAGGTGAGGGATAGAACACTGAACAACTGTTTGTTTATTTATTTTTTATATAGTGTTGGATCCCATTGTACATTTTAAAAAAAATTACATGCCAAGGTATACCAATACTGTATACTATTCTAATTCAGGTGTTGTTGGGTAGGATATTAGGGTTGTTAGTTAGGAGGGTGTTGCTAGTCTGGATGTTAGGATTGATTTGTTTTCACTTTATGTGCTGATTCATTGTCTAACTAGACCCGGTATCGACCCAGTCAGGAGTATTGGTGGGCTTGGTTAACATTAACCCAGTTTAGATGAGGCAAGCACACGGCTTCACAGAAGACCTTGACCTTATTGCTGTTGGACAACTGGCTCTGCATAGTAATCATTGTGGCTTTCAATGTATGTCATGATGTAATTGGTTAACTACTTCTGTATGGTTGGTGCTGTTTTGATATTTCAGGGTTTGACTTGAACCGAGCTTTGGGGGACCTGGTTAAATACAACTTCAGCTTGAACCAATGGGAGAACAGATCTTATGGACACTCCCCAGTAAGTGCCCGCCCGCATGCCAGAAATGTAATCTTAATAAAATATATCAAAGACTGTACTCTTTTAGTTATTCTTTCTTGTGTTTATCTTATGCTTTGATTATTTTATTCAAGATCCTAGCAAAAATCAGATTTTCATTTATCTGACTTTCATTAAACTACATGTCCAGCCCTTCTATTTAGCCTCACAAAGTGTATTACCATTTTCTTTTCAAGACAACCAGGGCTACAAGTAGAACACAAAACAATTTCACATAAACAGTTGCATTCGTGAGTTGTATTGACAAATGTTGATTTAAAAAAATAAAAAAGTCTGCCAAAGCTGACCTGATAAAAAATAACGTATATGAATGCTGTAAGTACAGAAATTGTTTGCTTATTGGGAAATTAATATCCAACTAGTCAGTGACAACTGTTGGAGTTTGACAGCAACTATGTTAGCTTATTACAGTATTATAGACACTATGTCCTGGGATTCACTATGATCTTCTATGTAGAAGAACCCCTTATGTTTTAACGACTCTTGTGTAGCTTGTGAGCGTCATAGAGCAAAACATGTTACATGTGCATGTGACTCCGCTTTTAATTGTTTGTAGCTCAAACCATTCAGACTCTACAGACGTTTTTGTATAAAAGACCCGGCCAAAGGCCCCTTCGGGTTACGCCTTGTCTCACAAACACAACTCTAGCTTTGGCCCTGTTAATCACACAGACTAAAAGGGGTTAGTTCAAAATGCACCGGCGATGCGATTGGACTAAACCAATGCTCATAAAAATCTCTCTTTCCCTCCCTCTCCTGTTAACCCATTTCTACATCTCTCCTTATCTTACTGCCTCACTCTGACCCCTCCCCTTTCTCTTTCTTCTTGTTTCCACTTCCTCTCATCTCTCTTCTCATCACCACCTTCTTCCTCTCGCCCTTCTTTCCCCCCTCCCTCTGTCAGGCGGCTCGTCACTCCCACACGGCAGTAGAGTGGAAGGGGAACATGGTGATCTTCGGAGGAGAGCTCACGAGCGGCGCTTTAGCCAGCGACGTCTGGATGTACTGCCCAATCCAGGACGACTGGCAGCAGCTCGGCCAATCCCATTCGCCCGGGGCACCGAGGGTGGCCAACCATGCAGCAGCTGTAGTGGACAACTATCTCTACATATTTGGAGGTAAATAACTTATTGAAATACAATGTTGTCACCTAACTTCTTGCAGAATATGTTTCTAAACACTTATCCTATAATGTGGATGCTACCATGATTGCAGATAATCCTGAATGAGTCGTGAATAATGAGTGAGAAAGTTAGAGGCATAAATGCTAACCTCCCCTGTTATTGTAATCGTAAGATGTTAGCATGTCTTGGGGATATGATATTTGTGCATCTAACTTACTCACTCTTACGCTGTACTGTTGGATTTCAGATTCCAAAAACCAAGTCCTGCAGGCTCTAATTTAGTCTTTGTAATGCCCGGGATGTAGTGGAGGAAGGAGTCAGACGCAGGAGACAGAGTTCCGAGTAGCGTACTAATTTAATCACACATAGGTGAAACACGACGCCACTCCAAGTAAATGCTCCAACACATTAACGAGAACAAAATAATCCAGAAGACAACGTACACTAACCGTGACACACAAGCATGTACAACCTGTACACAAAACATTCCCGCACACCCAGCAGGCCGGGCTTTAAAGCCCCACTAATCACCCTTACCACAAACAGGTGTAACCAATAAACAAATAAGGAGGGGGAGGAAAAAGTCAGTAGCAGCTAGTAGGCCGGTGACGACGACCGCCGAGCACCACCCGAACAGGAAGGGGAGCCACCTTCGGTAGGAGTCGTGACATTCTTCTCTTGATTATTGTCCAGTCATGTGTTCAAGTGCTGCAAAGAAAGACCTAGTTAAGCTGCAGGTGGCCCAGAACAAAGTGCCACGTCTTGCTCTTCATTGTAATCAGAGGGATAATATACAGTGCATTCAGAAAGTATTTTTCCACATTTTGTTACGTTACAGCCTTAGTCTATAAAACATGTTCCTTGTCAATCTACACACAATACCCCATAATGATTTTTAAAGGCACACACCTGTCTATATAAGGTCCCACAGTTGACAGTGCATGTCAGAGCAAAAACCAAGCCATGAGGTCGAAGGAATTGTCGGTAGAGCTCTGGGACAGGATTGTGTCAAGGCACAGATCTGGGGAAGGGTACCAAAAAATGTCTGCAGCATTGAAGGTCCCCAATAACACAGTGGCCTCCATCATTCTGAAATGGAAGAAGTTTGGAACCACCAAGACCAAACTGAACAATTGGGGGAGAAGGGCCTTGGTCAGGGAGGTGACCAAGAACCCGATGGTCACTCTGACAGAGCTCCAGAGTTCCTCTTTGGAGATTGGAGAACCTTCCAGAAGGACAACCATCTCTGCAGCACTCCACCAATCAGG
This sequence comes from Salvelinus sp. IW2-2015, assembly GCF_002910315.2. NCBI lineage: Eukaryota > Metazoa > Chordata > Actinopteri > Salmoniformes > Salmonidae > Salvelinus > Salvelinus sp. IW2-2015. The sequence goes on from NC_036845.1 coordinate 1,420,190, forward strand.
CCTTTATGGTAGAGTGGCCAGACGGAAGCCACTCTTCAGTAAAAAGGCACATGACAGCCCGCTTGAAGTTTTCCAAAAGGCACCTAAATACTCTCAGACCATGAGAAACAAGATTCTCTGGCCTGAATGCCAAGCGTCACGTCTGAAAGAAACCTGGCACCATCTCAACGGTGAAGCGTGGTGGTAGCACAATGCTGTGGGGATGTTTTTCAGTGGCAGGGACTGGGAGACTAGTCAGGATCGAGGGAAAGATTAACAGAGCAAAGTACAAAGAGATCCTTGATGAAAACCTGCTCCAGAGCGCTCAGGACCTCAGACTGTGGAAGAGGTTCACCTTCCAGCAGGACAACAACCCTAAGCACACAGCCAAGACAACGCAGGAGTGGCTTCAGAGTGTCCTTGAGTGGCCCAGCCAGAGCCCGGACTTGAACCTGATCAAACATCTCTGGATAGACCTGAAAATGGCTTCCCGTCCAACCTGACAGAGCTTGAGATGATCTGCAGAGAAGAATGGGAGAAACTCTCCTAATACAGGTGTAGCAAGCTTGTAGCATCATACCCAAGAAGACTCGAGGCTGTAATCGTTGCCAAAGGTGCATCAAAGTACTGAGGAAAGGGTCTGAATACTTACACTGCCGTTCAAAAGTTTGGGGTCACTTAGAAATGTCCTTGTTTTTAGGGTGTCTAGTTTGAGAAACAGACACCTCACAAGTCCTCAACTGGTAGCTTCATTAAATAGTACCCACAAAACACCAGTCTCAACGTCAACAGTGAAGTGGCGACTCCGGGTTACTGGTCTTCTAGACAGAGTTCCCCTGTCCAGTGTCTGTGTTCTTTTGCCCATCTTAATGTTTTATTTTTACCGGCCAGTCTGAGATATGGCTTTTTCTTTGCAACTGCCTAGAAGGCTAGCATCCCGGAGTCGCCTCTTCACTGTTGACTTTGAGACTGGTGTTTTGCAGGTACTATTTAATGAAGCTGCCAGTTGAGGACTTGTGAGGCGTCTGTTTCTCAAACTAGACATTCTAATGTACTTGTCCTCTTGCTCAGTTGTGCACCGGGGCTTCCCACTCCTCTTTCTATTCTGGTTAGAAACCGTTTGCGCTGTTCTGTGAAGGGAGTAGTACACAGCGCTGTACGAGATCTTCAGTTTCTTGGCATTTTCTCACATGGAATAGCCTTCATTTCTCAGAACAAGAATAGACTGACAAGTTTCAGAAGAAAGTTCCTTGTTTCTGCCCATTTCGAGCCTGTAATCGAACCCACAAATGCTGATGCTCCAGATACTCAACTAGTCTAAAGAAGGCCCGTTTTTTTGCTTCTTTAATCAGAACAGCAGTTTTCAACTGTGCTTTTATACTTGCAAAAGGGTTTTCTAATGATCAATTAGCCTTTTAAAATGATCAACTTGGATTAGCTAACACAACGTGCCATTAGAACACAGGAGTGATGGTTGCTGATAATGGGCCTCTGTACGCTTATGTAGATATTCCATAAAAAAATCAGCCGTTTCCAGCTACAATAGTCATTTACAACATTAACAATGTCTACACTGTATTTCTGATCAATTTGGTGTTATTTTAATGGACACATGTGCTTTTCTTTCAAAAACAAGGACATTTCTAAGTGACCCCAAACTTTTGAACGGTAGTGTATGAAAATGTAATGTTTTCGGTTTTAATACATTCTAAAAACCTGTTTTTGCTTTGTCATTATGGGGTGTTGTGTGTAGATTAATGAGGAGGAAAACACTATTTAATCCATTGTAGAATAAGGCTGTAAGGTAACAAAATGTAGAAAAAGTCAAGGGGTCTGAATACTTTCCGAATGCACTGTATGTCTTGTTTTGTGTGGACGCCCGGAAGAGTAGATGCTGCTTTTGCAACAGCTAATGGGGATCCTAATAAAATACCACATTATTCGCGATTCATTCAGGACTTTAAGCATTCATGGTAACATTCACTTTCATGTAGAAGTTTTTTTAGAAACATATTATTTACAATAATAGTGACTCCAAAATGACACTACATTATTTACCATTCATTTCTATTGGGCACACAACCAAAACAAACTGCAAATGCATCCAACAAGCTTGTTGAGTCACATGCTTGTTGTAATTATTGTGTACTAGGAATATGGGACCAGATACTAAACTTTTGACACATATAAGGGAATTATGTACAACAAGTTCTGTTCTTTCTAAACAGTTCACCCAATATAAATGAAAATACCCTCAAATTAAAGCTGACAGTCTGTACTTTAACCTCACAGTCCATTATATCATTTGGAATCCAAAGTGCTGGAGTACAGCGCCAAAACAACAACAGTGTCACTGTCTCATTACTTCACTCTATCTATTGTAAGATCGCGCCTGTCTGTTGTGAATAAGTACTCTTGTAATCTTTCTCTCCTCTCCCCTCTGCAGGTCGTACGGAAGAGGATATGTTCTCATCATCTCTGTATCGGTTTGGTCTGCGGGAGTCTGGGGTGTGGGAAGCGGTGCAGCCCACCGGGGGGAAGCCCCCCGCCACTGCAGGCCACTCCATGGTGTTCCACCCCCTGTCCCGGGCCCTGCTGGTTTACGGGGGCCACAGGCCTACCACCGCCAGGTACAGTTGGATGGGATTGTGGGACTGTCTTGCATGGGGATGTGTTTTATTATCAAAGTTAAAGTACACACTGAGAGTACACATTGTGTTGTGTGTTTGGTGCTATTTGGTAATGCAAGGGGCGGCAGGTAGCCTAGTGGTTAGTGCGTTGGACTAGTAACCGAAAGGTTGCAAGATCGAATCCCCGAGCTGACAAGGTAAAAATCTGTCGTTCTGCCCCTGAACAAGGCAGTTAACCCGCTGTTCCTAGGCCGTCAATGAAAATAAGAATTTGTTCTAATCTGACTTGCCTAGTTAAATAAAGGTAAAATAAAAATTTAAAAAAAGAACAGGTTCTCGCTAGGTTCTTGGCTTCCATGTGATTCCCTCTACTGTTTATTATCTGTGTCTCAGCAGGTGTCTGTGTTAATGTTGGAGTGTTTCTGTTGTCTCAAATCATCTGCCTCCTTCCTGCCTCTTTCTCCCCCTCAGGTTCAGTGTACGTGTGAACTCCACAGATGTATTCCACGTGGACCGGAGGTTCTGGACCTCGTTCCGCTCCCGTTTCCCAGCCACAGGCCCCAGGGAGAGAGCCTTCCACTCAGCCACCATCATCGGAAACTACATGGTGGTCTATGGTGAGGGGACGTGTGGTAGAAATGGAGATGGTGATCACAGAGAATATAGGATAGGGATGGACACCTCTTGAATGGATTCATACAATTGTTTGCTGTCCAGACCCTTTTACCGTCTAATATCGCTCTTATTCTCCCTATTCCCTCTCTTTCTCCTCCCCCTCTGTCTCTCAGGGGGGAATGTGCACATCCACTACCAGGAGGAGAAGTGTTATGATGAGGAAATCTTCTTCTACCACCTGGGATGTCACCAGTGGGTGTCTGCTGGGGAGAGCCTCCAACACAGTGAGTCCCTACACACACACACATTCTCACTTGCTCATACACAGACATATTCATGTTGCTTTATGTTGAATCATCTCTCTCTCTCTCTTTTCGTACAGGAGTAGAGGCTGTGAGAGGGCGGTACTCCCATGTAGCTGCTGTGATGGAAGGCAGGGTGCTGCTGGTTGCCGGGGGTTACAGTGGTATTGCCCGTGGAGACCTGGTGGCGTACAAAGTTCCGCTGTTCGTGAGCAGCGACCCAGGAGACCGGGTGAGTCAAGAAGTAAGGAGGGGAGGGATGGAGAGTTTATTAAGGAATATTATTGCATGGTGGACAGGGGCATATTGAAAGGGGGAGAGGTGGATGGTTGAAACTGCAATGCTCTCATCTCCTGAAGCATAATATTTTTCAGTGATAATGTTTTTTGGGGGTTGAAAGCAGGACTTGTAAACATTATATTTCTTGTGCACAATTTTTGAGTAGTTCACAGTATAGTGTGGTGCAGGGCTCTCAACCCTGTTCCTGGAGAGCTACCCTCTTCTAGGTTTTCACTCCAACCCCAGTTGTAACTCACCTGATTCATCTTATCAACCAGTTAATTATTAGTATCAGGTGCCCTAGATTAGGGTTGGAGCGAAAACCTACAGGACGGTAGCTCTTCAGGAACAGGGTTGGAGAGCCCTGCTGTGGTGTGTGTGTGTGTATAATTGTTTGACTGTGTGTTTCTGTGTGTGTCAGGATGCTGTGTGTGCCGAGGCACCAGACGAGAGCGTGTGTCTGAAGAACCCAGAATGCAGCTGGTGTGAGGGCCGCTGTCGGGAGTACCAACCCACCAACCCGGTAACACACCTTTCCAACACCCTGCTTTTTCCATCCCTTTTTCTCCATCTTCAACCCAAACCTCATCCATCTGTCCTCCCCATCCACCTTCTCCTAACAACCTATCTTGACTATGGATAAAACAATGTTTAACTGTCTCTCTCCAGTGTGGCAGCACAGGGTGCCTGGGCCTGGCCCGCTTCCTGTCTGACTGCCAGTCCTGCCTGGTGTTCAGTGGGGCTCCAGGTTCCCTGCCCCGCGCCCCCGGTGACTTCGGCTGGTGTGTCCAGAACGAGTCCTGCCTACCTGTGTCAGGTGAGATGCACAGAGGGAGGGAGGGAGGAAGGGAAATACAAATATCAATAGCTAAAATGCATACGAGATAAAAGACATGAGGGACCACATGAGAAACAACAATACTATATTAGGGCTCCCCCTATCTGAGATACCTACTGCAGCCCTCATCCTCCACATACAACACCCATTCTGCCAGTCACATTCTGTTAAAGGTCCCCAAAGCACACACATTCCTGGGTCGCTCCTCTTTTCAGTTCACTGCATTTTATCTCCATCTCTTCATTCAAAGAATCAATCATGGACATTCTTACTTACAGTTGTGGCTGCTTCGCGTGATGTATTGCTCTCTCTACCTTCTTGCCCATTGTGCTGTTTTCTGTGCCCAATAATGTTTGTACCATGTTTTGTGCTGCTACCATGTTGTGCCATGCTCTCTTTATGTAGTGTTGTGGTGTCTCTCTTGTCGTCATGTGTGTTTTGTCCTATATACACTGCTCAAAAAAATAAAGGGAACACTAAAATAACACATCCTAGATCTGAATGAATGAAATATTCTTATTAAATAGTTTTATCTTTACATAGCTGAATGTGCTGACAACAAAATCACACAAAAATTATCAATGGAAATCAAATGTATCAACCCATGGAGGTCTGGATTTGGAGTCACACTCAAAATTAAAGTGGAAAACCACACTACAGGCTGATCCAACTTTGATGTAATGTCCTTAAAACAAGTCAAAATGAGGCTCAGTAGTGTGTGTGGCCTCCGCGTGCCTGTATGACCTCCCTACAACGCCTGGGCATGCTCCTGATGAGGTGGCGGATGGTCTCCTGAGGGATCTCCTCCCAGACCTGGACTAAAGCATCCGCCAACTCCTGGACAGTCTGTGGTGCAACGTGGCGTTGGTGGATGGAGCGAGACATGATGTCCCAAATGTGCTCAATTGGATTCAGGTCTGGGGAACGGGCGGGCCAGTCCATAGCATCAATGCCTTCCTCTTGCAGGAACTGCTGACACACTCCAGCCACATGAGGTCTAGCATTGTCTTGCATTAGGAGGAACCCAGGGCCAACCGCACCAGCATATGGTCTCACAAGGGGTCTGAGGATCTCATCTCGGTACCTAATGGCAGTCAGGCTACCTCTGGCGAGCACATGGAGGGCTGTGCGGCCCCCAAAGAAATGCCACCCCACACCATGACTGACCCACCGCTAAATCGGTCATGCTGGAGGATGTTGCAGGCAGCAGAACGTTCTCCACGGCGTCTCCAGACTCTGTCACGTCTGTCACATGTGCGTGTGAACCTGCTTTCATCTGTGAAGAGCACAGGGCGCCAGTGGCGAATTTGCCAATCTTGGTGTTCTCTGGCAAATGCCAAACGTCCTGCACGGTGTTGGGCTGTAAGCACAACCCCCACCTGTGGACGTCGGGCCCTCATACCACCCTCATGGAGTCTGTTTCTGACCTTTTGAGCAGACACATGCACATTTGTGGCCTGCTGGAGGTCATTTTGCAGGGCGCTGGCAGTGCACCTCCTTGCACAAAGGCGGAGGTAGCGGTCCTGCTGCTGGGTTGTTGCCCTCCTACGGCCTCCTCCACGTCTCCTGATGTACTGGCCTGTCTCCTGGTAGCGCCTCCATGCTCTGGACACTACGCTGACAGACACAGCAAACCTTTTTGCCACAGCTCGCATTGATGTGCCATCCTGGATGAACTGCACTACCTGAGCCACTTGTGTGGGTTGTAGACTCCGTCTCATGCTACCACTAGAGTGAGAGCACCGCCAGCATTCAAAAGTGACCAAAACATCAGCCAGGAAGCATAGGAACTGAGAAGTGGTCTGTGGTCACCACCTGCAGAATCACTCCTTTTTTGGGGGTGTCTTGCTAATTGCCTATAATTTCCACCTTTTGTCTATTCCATTTGCACAACAGCATGTGACATTTATTGTCAATCAGTGTTGCTTCCTAAGTGGACAGTTTGATTTCACAGAAGTGTGATTGACTTGGAGTTACATTGTGTTGTTTAAGTGTTCCCTTTATTTTTTTGAGCAGTGTATATATATTTTTTTTTCCAGCCGCCGTCCCCGCAGGAGGTTTTTTTCCTTCTGGTAGGGTAGGCCGTCATCGTAAATAAGAATTGTTCTGACTTGCCTAGTTAAATAAAATGTATTGTAAGATTGAGGTCTGGTGCTGTGTGTTGTTTAATGAGCTCCCCCTCCCTCTTGGTATTGCAGATCAAAGTGCTTGCCGTGTGGACCAGATCTCAGGGGCGTACGGCTGGTGGGGGGAGCGTACCCGTTTCCTCACCTCACTCCTTTCCTGTCGCACTGAGAACTATGTCCCGGGACTGCACCTGCTCACCTTCCAGAACCCCCGCAACGACTCCCAGCCTGACAAGGTACAGAGGCCCCGCCTAGTAGGGTTGTCACGATACCAACATCACGATAACTGATTTTCCATGGCAAAAACTCTTTGGTCCTTTAAAAAACCTACTGTATGTATATTGTGTGTTTATAGCTTGGAAAAGAACGGGATTCAGAACATTTAGTCTGCTTCATGTTTTGTTTCCTTGCCACGATATCTCTGAGTATCACGATACCGGTATCGTGACTACCCTACCGCCAAGTATTGCGGTCCTGTGTGGCTTGAGGGTTCGATTCCCTCACAAACACAACCAGTCATGATGTTTTCATCTGATGGTCAAATAAATCACTTCAAAAAATCACTTCCTTCACTAGGCTACCCGGGAATATGCATCCACTCTCAACATATTTCCAGCCTCCAAATAGTGGTGAATGGAAAGCGACATCTTTTACACAAAACACCAAAAAGTGTAAGAATTTATGTGTCCACTGCTGTCCCGGTGTCGGCCATTCAACTCTGCCTTGGCAAAATGTCAGTGTTCTCATTGAACCACATCACATTTTTGTAGGCTAATACCACCCATTTTCCCCCCAAGTTCATTCAGAGATGTTTCATGCCTTTGACATGCGGTAATGATAACTGTAGGCTACTACACCATTATTTTTATTTTTATTGACATTTTGTTTTAATTATTATGATAGGCCCGTGTTTTACAGGTACGGCGTAGCCCTACTTTATTTTGCCGGGACACCGTACCACCTTACTTTCACCCCTGGTGTTACCTCTACTTCTAGCTATACTGCGTCTCTAAAGCCCCTCTAAATACTTACCCTCCTCCCACCCTGCTTAAGATACTGTGGGCTTCCCAAACTGACTGAATGTAATGCTGCTGACTTCTGACATGTTGTACCTTGCTGTAAGGCATGCCACTCTTAATGTCAGTTGTAACACCTCCATCCAATCCCCCTTGAACCTCCACCCCTTCAGGTGTCCATCCTGCGCAGCACCTCCATCATCCTCAGCCCAACCACAGAGATGGACGTCACCTTGCAGTTCCGGGGTTTCATCCATCCCCTGTGGGGTGCCCCTCCACCTGCGCCCCCTCCCACCGAGACAGTCTCAATGTGGGCCCGGATACAGAGGCTACACTTTGAGGCCCGCATGGCCGCTGGACCCAACTCCCTGAAACTGGTGAGAGGGAGGGAGCGGGAGGTGGGCGCTTACATTACACATTTTTTGAGAGATACGAATAGAGCCAGACAGTAATTTGTTTTTACTGAACTCTCCCTCCCTCTTCCTCCTCCCCTCAGAAGGAGGTGGTAGGTCGCTGGGCAGCTCACCAGGAGAAGGAGACGAAGCTGCTGTCCCGTCCTGACATGGGTCGTCTGTTTCCCAACCTGACCCGAGGGAACCGCTACCTGGTCCAGGCCGAGGGATACCTCAACAACTCAGGCTCTGGACAGACCAGTGAGATGGCTCTGACCTGGAACAGAACCGCCCTGCCCGGTGGAAGTGTGAGTACCAGCTGACAATTACACATTTTATAAACAAAAGGTTTACACTGTAATACTAAGGCTCAATACCCTTAACATCAATATTGTTGATGTTTGTTTCTCCCACTGTCTCTCTATCCCCCCTTTCTTTCTCTCTGTAGGAGATTTCCTTCCTGTTCTTGGAGCCGTACCGTTCTGGCTCTTGCTCGGGGTACCAGTCTTGCTTGGCCTGCCTGTCAGACCAGTCCTGTGGCTGGTGCCCGTCTCTGGGCCGCTGTCTGTTCCGTGCCCTACCTGACCTGGAGCCCTGCCCGGAGGACCAGGGGGGAGGGGAGCGCCACCTGCTGCTGGCCCCGCCACAATGCACCCTCTGTGAGGAGTACAGGGACTGCTCCGCCTGCACTCAGGTATTTAACATACAGAACACCTCACTGCCATTAGCTTCATAAAACATTTTATATTTTTAATACTCTCCTTATAGATCTTGTAGACCTTTGACCTTTATGATCTTTGGCCTACAGGATCACTACTGTGAGTGGCAGATCAACTCCAGCAAGAAGGGTGACTACCAATGCAGCCGACGGGGAAGACTGGATGGATCCATTCGCGACCCAGAGGGGTGCCCTAAAGTCTGCAACCAGTGAGTACCCACTGTCAGGCTCATTGTACTATAATGTTGCTTGGTGCAATTACTTCTAGGGTATGCAACTCTCTCCACCTCTCTCTCTCTCTCCCCCTTCCCCACCTCTGTAAACAGGAGGAGGACGTGTGGGGAGTGTCTGTCTAACTCCAGTCAGTGTGCGTGGTGTGAGTCGGCCCAGGCCTGCTTCTACTTCGCTGCCTACCTCACCAAGTATCCCTACGGAGAGTGCAGGGACTGGTATGACAGGTAAACCATTAGAACCAATGAGCTGAACTCCTGTAGTCAACAATGAAACTTGGAACAGCTTAAAATTGAAGTTTAATCTTATTTCCCTTTCCTATTTGGAATCTATTATGTACCAACAACGTGCAATAACCTTTTCTGTCTCCCTCCTTCCCCCAATCCTCTATCCATCCCTTCCTCTATCCTTCTCTCCCCCACTCCAGTGTTCACTCAGTGCCCCAGTGTAAGCAGTGCTCAGCTCTGGTCACCTGTACAGACTGTCTCCAGACGTTTCAGTGCGGCTGGTGTGGAGACTACAACAACCCCACCATCGGCAGGTGTCTACGAGGAGACTGGGGAGGGATGGACGACCCCTCTGTGTATAACTGCAGTGTGGCTGTGGATGAAGTACGGGCTACCAGGTATGATGACCAGCAAACTACCACACTTCAAAATGCTTACTTACCCAGGTTTGACTTCAACTGAGGACAAGCCCCCAAAACGGGCTGTGGTGATGGAAAAAAAGTATTATCTGAGCAGGTCCAGTGTAACTAATGCCTACGTACACTGGACCTGCCTGTGAAGTTACCATGTCAATACCAGACCACCTCTCTGCATTAGGAGGTAATACTGAACCTTGTTATTCCTCCTCCCCCTCGAGTCCTGAGTCCCAGACCTTGGCTCCCCCGCGGCCCATGGAGATGGAGATGGAGCTGGAGCACCTGGAGGAGGGGGAGAGGGACCCAGTCTGGTCCTACCCCAGCTGTCCCGATGTGGAGGAGTGCAGGCTGGGCCTCCACAGCTGCCACCCCTTCGCCACCTGCGTCAACACCCCCACCTCCTTTGAGTGCCACTGTGAGAGGGGCTACACCGGGGACGGCACCCTGCACTGCAACCAGACGTGAGCCTCTCTCTCTCACTCCCTGTCGCTCTTTCTTTTTCTCTCCCTCTCATCCTCCCTATCATGACAAGCCCTTTTCACTTCCACTAGCTTTTATAATGTCTCGTTCTCTGAATAACTCCATTCTCCAAAAGCCGACCCCACTCTCTTTCTGCTCCAGTTGTTATAATGAGTGTCGTCAGGGCCAGTGCAGCGGCAGCCCGCGGTTCGAGTGTGAGTGTTCCCTGGGCTGGACATCTGACCCAGCAACCCTGGTGCTGAGCGGGGTGGAGTGTGACGTGGACTGTGGCTGTAACTTCCACAGCACCTGTATCACCGCCCCAGGCATCTGTGACCACTGCCAGGGTGAGACAGACATAAATATCAACCCAATTCATCCTTCCAAAAAAGGGAAAATTACAGCAACACCCCAAGATGACCAGAAAAACAACATATTTTATTAATTTCACAAGTCATAATTTTCTCTAATTAGTTAATGTGCTCTCCGTTCTCCCTTCTCCTCAGATTGGACAATGGGTCTCCAGTGTGAGCACTGTCGACCAGGGAGTTTTGGTTCTGCGCTGGCCGGGGGCGGGGGCTGTGTGCCCTGCCAGTGTAACGGCCATGGAGGCCCMCTCCTKGGCTWCTGCCACAAYCAGACAGGCCAATGCTACTGCACACACCACACCCAGGGACCACACTGTGAATCCTGCTTGCCTGGATACTACGGAGACCCCAGGTGAGGGGGACAGACAATGGACTCTAGATGGATGGATTTATTACCCCCAGTGAGGAAATTAGTTTTGCAGCATTACAAATAATAGGCATTCTGTAAAGGATCTGTTTTATAGAACAGTATGTGTACTGTGCATCAGCAACTATTTGCTATGTGCTCTATAATTAAGAACCTGCTTCACTATATATTTGAATGTTTGAATTTCTCTCACTTAATGCATATCACTTATACAACTCTCTCTTCCTCAGGAATAATGGCACCTGTTTCCGTCAGTGTCAGGGGCGCTCTGTGATCCTGTCCCACCAGTCACCCCTCTCTGAGCTCCCCATCTCGTCCTCCCTGGGGTGGCGAGGGGGTGTCGGGGGGAAGGGGGGACTCTCCCACTGTCTGTGGGTCCTGTCTGTCTCTGAGAACCTGGCCCCCTGTGTGCCGGGCGAGCTGTGCCCTCCTGTGGCTCTCACCCTGCACCCAGACTCCCACACACAGTGCACTGTGAGTACTAACCACACACACTAACTCCTACAACACAGACTGATGTTTATTGTGCTGTAGTAAACAGAGCCACCAGCATTCCCATGGCCTGAGATGTCTTTTCTGTCTCTCACACACAGAGCTCCTACGTTTACGTGTTTGACGGCCTGCCTCGTTTCTTGAGCAACGGGGTGGTGCACTCGGACCACAACCTGATTGGCGCGTTCTGTGGGACGACCCGGACTCAGCCAATCACTGTGGAGGCCACTTCAGGTGACCTTGGCGATTTGTTTGTTTATTAAAACTTCTAGTCATTTTTTATTGAAAGATTGCCTCTGATCCCTCTGTTTTTTCTCTCTCCCAGGTGTGATCTCTGTGTACTTTGAGGCCAACGTCTCRTCCGACCGCCCTCAGGGTTTCAACGCCTCCTTCTGGGTGCGGCGCTGTCGCCAGGGTTCTGAGGCGGGGGAGGATGGGTCACCCGTATGCCAGGGAGGGGCGCAGTGCAGCGGGGGGCTGTGCCAGTGTACTCAGGGGTACGGGGGACCGTACTGCGACAGGCCCCTCTGTCCCGAGGGCTGTGGGCTAGCAGAGGGCCGAGGCTCCTGTAACTTGGTGAGAGGGACTGAACAGTAGCACTGTTACTGCAGGACAGTGTGAATGCTCATTGTTGTTTTGATGTTTTCCTCTTTGTTTATCCTGTTCCTATATATTGCAGTCTCTTGTGTATCTCTGATGTTAACCCTCTCTCTCTCTCTCCTGTCTGTCTCTGTCTGTCTCTGTGTCGGTCTGCCTGTCTCTGTCTGCCTGTCTGTCTCTCTGTCTGTTTCTGTCTCTGTCGTCTGTTTGTGTCTGTCTCTCTGTCTGTATGTCTGTCTCTCTGTTTTAGTCTCTGGGAGTGTGTGTGTGTGCAGACGGTTGGGGCGGCTCTGACTGCTTCACTCCTCTGGACTCCAGCAGCCTAGTTTGGGAAACCCTACTGGACACACAGCTCACAGCGGTAAGAACCAGGACACACA
>NC_036845.1:1434518-1441802 GCF_002910315.2 Salvelinus sp. IW2-2015
ATTTCAAGTCGAACGGAGAATTTGTGTCTAGTGGAGGGAAATAAGTTATTTCACAAAACATTAGGGTGTTGAATGTATCCAGTGAGTTCATAATCCGGCAAATAGTTTCTTATGTGCGAATAGGATCGTGGTGTCCTTTGACAGCTCTCTTGGTCTTGCCCATATGAGTTGGTGAGTGGTGACTGTTTTGAGGTTGTTGGACAGTGTCTTTTATACTGATAACAAGTTCAAACAGGTGCCATTAATACAGGTAACGAGTGGAGGACAGAGGAGCCTCTTAAAGAAGAAGTTACAGGTCTGTGAGAGCCAGAAGTCTTGTTTGTTTGTAGGTGACCAAATACTTATTTTCCACCATCATTTGCGAATAAATTCATTAAAAATCCTACAATGTGATTTTCTGGATTTTTCTTCCTCATTTTGTCTGTCATAGTTGAAGTATACCTATGATGAAAATTACAGGCCTCTCTCATCTTTTTAAGTGGGAGAACTTGCACAATTGGTGGCTGACTAAATACTTTTTTGCCCCACTGTATATATATGAACAAAAAAACACTAAACATAAAATATTGGTAGTTAACTGTCAGCCTACACCCCACGATTCAATTTACTATAAACTTGTTCTATGTAACCGATTAATCTGTGTCCTCTTCCCCCACAGAGCTCAGTGCTGCCACCGGTGGCAGGTCATACTCTAACGGTGCGTCGGGACTCCTCTATGCTGCTCATCGGAGGTTACTCTCCAGAGARCGGCTTCAACCATCACCTGCTGGAGTTCAACATCCACTCTGGCAACTGGACCRTCGCCCCCCACACCGGCACACCTCCTACAGGTCAGAAGGACCTATCTCCACCTGCACTCATTAACTCACTTAGTACCTGGCAATCTGGAAAGTCCCTACTCAGCTTTTGTGGAACCTCTCCCACTAAGTAGGCATAGAATATAAAGATTGAGGTGCATCCATTATGGTTGGAGCAAAGAGTCATTTCTGACACYATGAACTGTAAACTGTTGTCCCTTATGATGTTGCATAATTTACCAGTCTGTTGATTAACCCTTAACCCTCCCGTGTTGCCTCTTGACTGACTCYTGTGTGTCCTGTCCTCTCTTCAGGTCTGTATGGCCACTCGGCTGTGTACCACGAGCAGACGGACGCCGTGTACGTGTTCGGAGGCTACCGCTTCCACGTGGAGACAGTGGAGCCCTCAGGAGAGCTCTACAGTCTCTACTATGCCAACCTCGCCTGGTCCCTACTGGTCCCCTCACAGGGGAATAAGGTAGGTACTACCACGGCAGCTTTACCACGAGAACATGCTTYTTTCACAACTAGCTAACCGGTATTTAAACAGCTTTTACATGTTCCCAGGCTGGCCTTAATTGATGACATCGTCATTATATCATAAAAAAAAATCTTAAATTAACACTGTCTTTTTTTCTCCCTCTCTCTCCCCAGCCCCTGTCTCGTTTCTTCCACGCAGCAGCCCTGATAAAAGACACCATGGTGATCGTGGGAGGGAGGACAGGAGTGGAGGACTACAGCAACACGGTGTCTCTGTACCAGATCAACTGTAACACCTGGATACAGCCAGGTAACTGTGTGACTGACACTACATGTGGCTAGCCAAAACACTGCATATATGCTCAGTTTGATGATGATGTGGAGATTATCCTAACGTTTCTCCCTTCCTCTCTCTCAGACTCGGCAGTGGGCGAGCCGGTTAACCGTTCAGTGTCTCTGGCCATGGCGGGCTGTGGTGGGCGGCTGTTCCTCTCTGGGGGGTTCAACGGGGTCACCCTGGGGCGTCTTCTCACCCTGACCCTTCCCTCTGACCCCTGTACATTGCTGCCCACGCCCGAGGCCTGCAACACCACCACAGGCAGCTGTGTCTGGTGCAGGGGCACCTGCGCCGCCTCCGATACTGCTGAGAGGTACAGCTATGGTTATCATTGGAATGATGTTGTTTCCAAGTTGTTGACTGTGTCTTTTATTTTGGAGGTGTGTCTTGGCGTTGTCACTTTGTGTAATCATGTTTATTCTTTCCCTATCTCAGAATTAGTGACAAACTATCCCTTCTCTCCCTCTTTATGGTGTTTTGTCCCTCTCTCTCAGACTGGGCTGTTCCATTGGTCAGTCTCCCTGCTCCCCCACCCCTCGTCTACCAGACCAGTGTCGCAGACTGAAGACCTGCAGCGAGTGTCTGGCACGCCACCCCAGGACCTTCTCTAGCCCCTCACAGGTAATACACACACGCAAATGCACACAAACATCAGCTCAGACAGTACACACACATACACACACACTAATCTCCCCTCTCTGTCAGTCCCAGTCTGCTCTGCAGTGTAAGTGGTGCACCAACTGTCCAGAGGGAGCATGCATCAGCAGTACAGTCAGCTGCACCTCAGAACACGACTGCAGGATCAACCAGAGAGAGATCTTCCTGTCCAGCAACTGTACTGAGACCAGCTGTGAGGCCTCCGACTGCCCCAAGTGCACCGCCTCAGGGAAGTGCATGTGGACACGCCAGTTCAAACGCACTGGTGAGAGACGAGAGACACCTCCATTCACCTTCTATTGCTAGGGACAGGAGTCTTGGATTGACCACTAGACTAAGTTGTGGCTGGAATAACTGAGAACCACTCTCTTACATCTTGTGTTGCGGTTCCTCCAGGCGAGACCAGGCGCATCCTGAGTGTGAACCCCACCTACGACTGGACGTGCTTCAGCTACGCCCTGCTCAACGTGTCCCCCATGCAGGTGGAGTCCTCCCCCCCTCTGCCCTGCCCRCCCCCCTGCCACCACCTCAGCACCTGCAGCCTCTGCCTGGGCTCCCGGGGCTCAGACGGGGGYTGGCAGCACTGTGTGTGGAGCATGGCACTGCAGCAGGTAAGACGGAGACTGTGGGTGGGTGGGTTGGTTGGGCGGGTGGGTGAGTGGGTTGGTTGGTTGGTTGGGCGGGTGTTTTAGGATCATATCTGTGTTTATTTTCTTCCTGAATGTATTTCTGCATTGTAGCTTCAAAAACAAATGAATGAGATTATATTTCAGCCCTTCTTTCCCCCTCTCCTCCAGTGTGTGAGTCCATCCTTCGTGCCTCTGCGCTGTGAGGCGGGTCAGTGTGGTCGTCTGCTGTCTGGTGGGGACTCCTGCTCCCCCCAGTGCGCTCAGCTCACCCAGTGCTCTCAGTGCATCGCATGTCCCCAGTGTGGCTGGTGTGCTGCCCGGGGGGGCAACGGGGCTGGACGCTGCCAGCAGGGAGGCCTCGACGGTGAGGGGAACAGAATTGAATAGACCTTTAGAATATCCACTCCTGAGCCCTTTAAAATTATAAAATTGGATTAGCTAAAACAACGTGCCATTGGAACACAGGAGTGATGGTTGCTCATAATTGGCCTCTACACCTATGTAGATATTCCATTAAAAATCAGCTGTTTCCAGCTACAATAGTCATTTACAACATTAACAATGTCTACACTGTCTTTCTGATCAATTTGATGTTATTTTAATTGACAAAAATGTTGCTTTTCTTTCAAAAACAAGGACATTTCTAAGTGACCCCAAACTTTTGAACAGGTGTGTGTGTAAACTCAGCAAAAAAAGAAAGTCCCCTTTTCAGGACCGTGTTTTTCAAAGATAATTTGTAAAAATCCAAATAACTTCACAGATCTTCATTGTAAAGGGTTTAAACACTATTTCCCATGCTTGTTCAATGAACCTGTCGTGTCTTTACTATCATTAAATTGAAGACTTCGTTTTTATCAAAGATTCCTGTAATTAGTATTACGCGATTAGACTGATTAATCATGTAACCGTAATTAACTAGGAAGTCGGGGCACCAAGGAGAATATTCAGATCACAAAGTTATCATTTCCTAAAATAACTTTTCAGATATTTTCATATCTGATCCATAGTCTTCTTAATTAATGAATTATTTACTTTACCTCACGTTAGTCTCATTCCAAACGTCGTAAACTGTTGGTTATCTGCACGAACCCAGTCTTCACTATGAGTCATCCATACATCAATTGTCTTAAATCATTTATTTATTACTAACAGTAATTCACAGAAATGCATAAACAAACAAACAAAGTAAATAATGGTTACAAGAAATGATAGGAGAATGTGCCCTAGTGGGCTAAACCGGCATGGCGGCTTGTTAGACCAAAGGGAAGTGGGGGTCGACTGAGAAGTCACTACAGAGTTAATAATTATAACAATTGAAATGCTAATCCTTTGCACATGAACGCTCACTCATTCGGGAACAATTGCAATCAATATATATATTTACGCTCAGTGTGTCGTCTTGATCGCTGTTGAGAAGTTAGTTTCTGTTGGAGAGTTTCCGTCCTCTCTCTCTCTCTGTCGTAGGTTGGAGGGGATAGTTCAGAGTGACATTCATTCGTGTTGTTGTAGAATGGATGTTTCGGTGGTTGTCGTTCTTCGCGTTCAATGATACCGAATTCCTAGCTGCAGACTAGTAATTAATATCAAAGACTTGTTATTATTCTGTTTGTATCGATAGTCTAAGAGTTTAACCATGTGGTATGGTTAAAAGATTCAGCAACGGTCTGCAACCTTCAGCCATCTCGTAATTGAGGTAAGCTCGGTCTGGTGATAGAAAACCCGAGTGGGGGTTTTATTCGGAAGGGCCGAAAAAGGTCTGTCCCAGGATGCCTGACCCTTACTGGGCTCAGGGGCGGTCCTCTGATTTAGTTCAAATCAAAAAAGAATTGGGTTTTCCTTCATTAAACAGTCCAAAAGTATATTACACAATTTTACAAACAGTATCATACTCACTCATTCATCTTATACAACAATTAGATGTAAACCTCATATCTGATGCTATTATATAAACAGCGTTATGGTAATGTGGCCACACCGTCTCCCATGAGCTTCCCCAAGTTGTAACAAACGGACCAGTTCGTAGCTGGATTCTTCACCGATCTTTTATACTTTCTCCGGAACATGAAATTTGTTCGTACCTCAAGTTCTGTGAGGTGGAAGAAATTCCTTTGTTTTCTATGAAAGCTTACCCTCTGCCTCTTATACTGTCGTGGCCATGTGGCAGGATCTCCTCCTCAGGAATTTATGACCTCTCTCTGACCACAGCAGCGTAGTTGTAGGGGGCAGGGAGAGGCAGGGAGAGCTTGCTGTACCCAAATAGGCCAACGTCATGACAAACCATGAACAATTAATGAACATGCACCTGTGGAACGGTCGTTAAGACACTAACAGCTTACAGAAGGTAGGAAATTAAGGTCACAGTTATGAAAACTTAGGACACTAAAGAGGCCTTTCTACTGACTCTGGAAAAACACCAAAAGAAAGATGCCCAGGGTCCCTGCTCATCTGAGTGAATGTGATTTAGGCATGCTGCAAGGAGGCATGAGGACTGCAGATGTGGCCAGGGCAATAAATTGCAATGTCCATACTGTGAGACGCCTAAGACAGCGCTACAGGGAGTCAGGACGGACAGCTGATTGTCCTCGCAGTGGCAGACCACGTGTAACAAGAGCTACACAGGATCGGTACATCCGAACAATACACCTGCGGGACAGGTACAGGATGGCAACAACAACTGCCCAAGTTACACCAGGAAATCACAATCCCTCCATCAGTGCTCAGACTGTCCACAATAGGCTGAGAGATGCTGGACTGAGGGCTTGTAGGCCTGTTGTAAGGCAGGTCCTCACCATACATCACCGGCAACAACGTCGCCTATGGCCACAAACCCACCGTCACTGGACCAGACAGGACTGGCAAAAGTGCTCTTCACTGACGAGTCGCGGTTTTGTCTCACCAGGGGTGATTGTCAGATTCACGTTTATCGTCGAAGGAATGAGCGTTACACCGAGGCCTGTACTCTGGAGCGGGATTGATTTGGAGGTGGAGGGTCCGGTTATGGTCTGGGGCGGTGTGTCACAGCATCATCGGACTGAGCTTGTTGTCATTGCAGGCAATCTCAACGCTATGCGTTACAGGGAAGACATCCTCCTCCCTCATGTGGTACCCTTCCTGCAGGCTCTGGCGTCGTCGCTTTATAGTGACCGGCTCGAGCATGAACTAAGCCACTCAGCCATACTGCTCAGGTTGTTGTGTGTGTTTCCTGCAAGACAGGGAATTCGTGTTCTGTCCATGGCATGCGAAGAGCCTGGTGATCTCAGATCCCATTGGGAGGCGACAGTTGCTGGCGCCTGTTGTGATCGGAAGTGAGGGCTAGGGCCAGAAATGTTGCGGAACTCTGCGGTGGCTTGGTGGAAGGAAGTGGGGTAACATCTCACAGCAAGACGCTGGCAAATCTGGTGAGTCCCATGAGGAAGGAGATGCAGCGGGTGCAGTAGCTTATGGGCAGGCGGGGCTGGGTGGCGCACACGCGAGGATCTGACGTTACTTTGTGTCCTTTTCAGGGACAACATATCAATTTCTGTTAAAGTCACATGTCTGTGGAACTTGTTCAGTGTTATGTCTCAGTTGTTGAATCTTGTTTATTTCAATACAAATATTTAGCCATGTTAAGGTTTGCTGAAAATAAACGCAATTGACAGTGAGGACGTTTCTTTTTTTACTGAGTTTAATATTAAAATGAAATGGAATGAAATGATAAGAGCTTATAGAATATAACTTTATTGTCCAACATTTAGGTTATATTCTCTAGTCCAATAACTATTTAAAGTTACCTCTTCTCCTCACTTTCCCCTGTGTGTGTCGTGCATGTGTCAGGTGTGAGTGAGGGAGTGTGTCCCCAGAGAAACAGCAGCTGGTCCTTCCTCCACTGCCAGAGGAGGATGAGTGTGCCAACGGCCACCACCACTGTAACATACCCAGGACTGCCATGACCTGACCCAGGGATACCACTGCACCTGCAAGCAGGGCTACGTTCTCAGCCGGTAGGAAGCCACACGTCACAATCATCATTAACGGCAGAAGAAGTAGCACTTGGATACCTCAGCAGCTATACACACACAACCTCATCATTACATCATCACAATCATCAGTACTACCACTCAACCTGTCCTGCAAACACGCTACATATTCAGTTGTATACATACATAGTATCCTGAAAAGGTTCTACAGCTGTACCATTGAAGAGCATATTGACTGGCTACATCAGTGCTTGGTATGGCATACTAGACCATCGTATATCAGGTAGGGTGAGAAGGCGTGGACAGTAATCATGGCCAAAGGACCCCTACCACCTAGATCATAACTATTTTATGATGCTTATGGAAGGAAGCTACCGACAGTCCTGACACCAACAGGCTCTTGAACAGCCTTCTATCCCAAACAA
>NC_036845.1:1441827-1459819 GCF_002910315.2 Salvelinus sp. IW2-2015
TTTTTTTGAAAAGGGGGAAGAGATTAATCAACTGTTCAGAGGAGACTGTGTGAATCAGGACTTCATGGTTGAATTGCTGTAACTAAACCACTACTAAAGCACACCAATAATAAGAGACTTGCTTGGGATAAGAAACACGAGCAATGGACGTTAGACCGGTGGAAATTTGTCCTTTGGTCTGGAGTCCAAATTGGAGATTTTTGGTTCCAACCCGCTGTCTTTGTGAGACGTTGGTGTGGGTGAATGGATGATCTCCGCATGTGTATTTCCCACAATAAAGCATGAGGTGTTATGTGTGGGGGTGGTTTGCTGGTGACACTGTCTGATTTATTTAGAATTCAAGGCACATTTAACCAGCATGGCTACGACAGCATTCTGCAGCGATACACCCATCCCATCTGATTTGGCTTTGTGGGACTATCATTTGTTTTTCAACAGGACAATGACCCAACACAACTCCAGGCTGTGTAAGGGCTATTTTACTAAGAAGGATCCCCCGAATACCCCGCACCTCAACCAAATTGAGATGGTTGGGTTAGTTGCGATCATAGATTGAATTTGATTTTCTACATGATTCCATATGTGTTATTTCATAGTTTTGATGTCTAAACTATTATTCTACAATGTAGAAAATAGTAAAAATAAAGAAAAACCCTTAAATGAGTATGTGTTCTAAAACTTTTTGCCGGTAGTGTATATATATATATATACATATATTTATAAAATATAAGAGCTTTATAGAATATAACTTTATTGTCCAACATTTAGGGTTATATTCTCTAGTCACAATAACTATTTAAAGTTACCTCTTCTCCTCACTTTCCCCTGTGTGTGTGCGTGCATGTGTCAGGTGTGAGTGAGGGAGTGTGTSYCCAGAGAAACAGCAGCTGGTCCTTCCTCCACTGCCCAGAGGAGGATGAGTGTGCCAACGGCCACCACCACTGTAACATCACCCAGGACTGCCATGACCTGACCCAGGGATACCACTGCACCTGCAAGCAGGGCTACGTTCTCAGCCGGTAGGAAGCCACACGTCACAATCATCATTAACGGCAGAAGAAGTAGCACTTGGATACCTCAGCAGCTATACACACACAACCTCATCATCATTACATCATCACAATCATCAGTACTACCACTCCACCTGTCCTGCAAACACGGCTACATATTCAGTTGGTATACATACATAGTATCCTGAAAAGGTTCTACAGCTGTACCATTGAGAGCATATTGACTGGCTACATCACTGCTTGGTATGGCATCTAGGACATCTATATCAGGAGGTGTGAAAAGAAGGCCTGGAAAATCGTCAAAGACCCCAACCACCTAAGTCATAGACTATTTTCCCTGCTGCCTTATGGCAAGAGCTACCGGTGTATCAAGTCTGACACCAACAGGCTCTTGAACAGCTTCTATACCCAAACAATAAGAATGATTATTAGCTAACAGAATAGCTACACAGACTGAGTTTGTCTTGTATCTTCATTGACCTTTTATTTCAATATTTGTGTCTCAATACACAGTCACAGGGCCCTACACACTCGTACACTGTCACTCCAACACACACACACACACACACACGCTCCATCATCTGCTCACTCACACATAATATGCACATACATTTTATACTGACTCTACACACCCGCCCACCCACTCACATGCAAGCTGCTGCTACTCTGTTTATCTTAAATCCTGTTGCCTACTCCCCTTATCCCTATACATATCTACCTCCATCACTTCAGTATCCCTGCACATGTAAATATGATATTGGAACGGACTTTTTAAATATTTCCTGTATATAGTATCCTTCTTGCTTACTTTATTGCTTATTTCATATTTCCTCTTCTTATTTCTTGTTTTTTTCTAGTAATACATTGATTATTGCATTGTTGGGTTTTGAGTTTGCAAGAAAGGCATTTCACTGTACTTGTGTATGTGACATAGAMACTTGAAAACAAACAGGGCTACATATTCAGTAGGTATACATCCATAGTATCCGTTTAAGTTTCTCCTCTTTCTCTCTACTCCCTCCCTGCAGTGTGTCAGGCCAGTGTGAGCCGGTCTGTGCTCAGGGCTGTGTCAACGGGACCTGTGTGTCCCCGGTGAGTGTGTCAGTGTCACTTTGGCTTTGTGGGGGACAACTGCTCGTCTCAGTGTCGCTGTAACAAAACACAGCATGTAAGGAGGAGTGTCTGAGCCTTAGAAGTGTCTGGATGTAAAAACAACACTATGGTGAGTGGGGCAGACACACAACACACACAGTATTTAAACTGTAAGATTATGCATGTCACAGCCCAATGTGTTTCTTGAGTAACAAAACACTAGTGACACACTAGTGCTGATCCCAGGTCAGATTCCCAGTTCATTCAGGTGTATCATATACTGATGATTATGTGGTTTGTGGCTCTCTCTCTCTTCTTTCCAGGGTGATCACTGTTGAGAAGTGTAAGCCCCTGTATGTGGGTCGGCGGTGGGTGGGGGGACGTGTCGCCCCTGTCGGGAGTTCTGCAGGGGGAACAGCCGCAGTGTGTCTGTCCGGGACGAACACAAGGAGGGCAGATCCACTTAAGCCATACTGCATAGTACCCCCACCCACACACGAAAGGCCCATTCCACTCCTCCCTGATCCCAGTCAGCTATAATGTTGCAACTCTCAACTGCGTCTCTGTATTTAGTTCACTAAATGTTCTCTCGCATCTTTGACCCTTTGAGTTTACACTACATGGTATTTACCGTTTTTATTGAATGGCTAAATACAAACAGCGAGCATCTTTTGTGGGTTCGTATCTTATGATTTTAATGTGCCTAGCCTAAGAAAACTCATCTTGTTCTGTATTTCAGGGATAATTACCATTCAGTTGGCATGCTCATTTAACTACATATTGTGCTCTTTTTGACTGCGCACCCTCTGCCCTCTTATCAGATTGCTTCAAGGAGTGGGATGGTGACGGAAGGGTCCTACAGAGGACTCAGCGGTTTGTGTGCAGCTGCTCAAACAACAGCGTGGGGGACAAGTGTGAGAGCTGCCTCAGCGGCTACTTCCTACTGCAGGGGAACTGTGACAAGTGAGTAGTGATTCCTTTAAAATTAACTAGCCACATCTAATTCACTTGTAATCAGTGGTGGAAAAAGTACTAAAATCTCATACTTGAATAAAAGTAAAGATACCTTAATATAAAATGACTCGAGTAAAAGTGAAAGTCACCAAGTAAAATACTACTTGAGTAAAAGTATTTGGATTTAAATATACTTAAGTATCAACAGAAAAGTACAAAAGTATGAATAAGTTAAAATTCCTTATATTAAGCAAACCAGACGGCACAATTTTCTTTTTTTCTTTTATTTACGGACAGCAAGGGTCACACTCCAACACTCAGACATCATTTCAAAGCAAAGCATTTGTGTTTAGTGAGTCTGGCAGATCAGAGGCAGTAGGGATGACCATGGATGTTCTCTTGATAAGTGTGTGTGAATTGGATGATTTTCTGTCCTGCTAAGCATTGAAAATGTAACGAGTACTTTTGGGTGTCAGGGAAAAAGTATGGAGTAAAAAGTACATAATTTAATTTAGGAAAATAGTGAAGTAAAAGTTGTCAAAAATATAAAAAGTTAAGTTAAGTACAGATAACCCCAAATAACTACTTAAGTAGTACTTGAAAGTATTCTTACTTAAGTACTTTACACCACTGCTTGTAATTAATGGATGAAAGGGACATGGAGCCATATTGTGATGTTCACACCCATCCGATTTTTCACTTTTCCAGACTGTGCACTTCAGAAGTGTGTTCATGATGGAGTGATTCTGTAAAAATCACTTCAGAGGGCTGAATCCTACAGAAAGCTGAAAGGCTATTTGTTTCTCCCACCTGCAGGTGTCAGTGTAACGGCCATGCAGACACGTGTAATGAACATGACGGCACAGGCTGCCCATGCCAGAACAACACAGAGACCTCTTCCTGCCTCAGCAGCCCGCAGAGCGACAGGAAGGACTGCTACAGAACACAGGTATGGTTAGGATGGTGCAGGCACTAGACACAGTTTACAAGCAGGTATACTGATACAGCAGGGGGAGTAATGAAGAAGGATACCTTGATTTTCCTGGTTGTAAAGATCACATCCATATACAGACAATAAGCACAGTACTTACATGCACTTGTATTTCTTGTTTATTCTCCCTATCTGGAATCCTCAACGCAGTGCGCCAAGTGCAAAGACTCCTTCAATGGCACACCGGTAAACGGGCGCCAGTGTTACCGGCAGTTCAACGTGGACAATGAGTGCTGCTTCGACCCCACCTCTCAGACAAACTGCTTCCACGACCCCACCATCCGCAATTTGCCCAAGGGACGCACCGTCTTCTTCGCTGCCCAGCCAAAGTTCACCAACGTGGACATCCGGGTCACCATCGACGTGACCTTCGGGGAGGTGGAGGTTTACGTGTCCAACTCCCATGACACCTTCATCGTAGAAGTGGACCTCCACACAGGCATCCACGCCATCAAGATCGAGGACGAGTCGGCGCCCGAGGTGGGGCGAGCGGGGGGGATAAGGAGACGCCTCCATCACCTATGAAGGTGTATGCCAACCCTCATCCAGCCTGGGTGGGCCCATGCTCCCCAACACCCCCCTGCCAGCTCCACGCCAAGCCCAGGGGGCGGACAGGGAGGTACGGGAGGCCAAGACGGAGGGGCTCATCTCCTACATCACGGTGTGGAAGCCCAGACGGTGCTGATTGTTCGAGGTGTCCGTGACCGCGTGGTCATCACCTTCCCCATGAGGTCCACTCCCTGAAGTCAGCCGCTTCTACATCGCCCTGCGCGGTGTAGGCACAGATAAGAGACGGGGCGAGTCCCAGGGCCTGCTCTTCCTCCGCCAGGACCAGGCCCACATCGACCTGTTCGTCTTCTTCTCTGTTTTCTTCTCCTGCTTCTTCCTCTTCCTCTCCGTCTGGTGTCCTCCTCTGGGAAAGATCAAGCAGTTCATGGACTTCCGCCGAGAGCAGAGGCGTCATATCCAGGAAATGACCAAGATGGCGTCCAGGCCCTTCGCCAAGCTCACCGTCTATTTGGAGCCAGAGGAGCCCCAGCTCATCTACCTGCCCTCCACAGGGGGCGGAGGGGTGGGGGGCAGTGCCGTGTCCCTGGCCCATGCACGCACAGGCAAGCTGGGGGGCGTTGTAGTTGGCCAGAGGGGGCGAGCTGGAGCCGTCTCCTACAAACACGAGCCAGGCTCCGGCCCCACCGTCCACCACCACCACCACCACCTTACCCTGGGTGGAGGGGGCAACAGTGGGCAACATCTGCCCCTGCATTACCTCAACACCCACCACTATGTCCCCACCAACACCACGGCCTCACACCACCACCACCACCCATCCTCCCACAGCGGCTACCAGCACTTCTGCCGCTCCGACCCCTTCCTGTCCCAGCTCATGGGCTTCTCCTACTCCACCTTCAAGGTGGGGCCAATCACCCTGGAGCCCACGGACGATGGCATGGCCGGGGTGGCCACGGTCCTCATCCAGCTGCCGGGGGGCATCCTGGCCCCTAATCGCGCCTGCCTGGGGTCCGCCCTGGTCACACTACGGCAGAACCTCCAGGAGTACTGTGGTCACGGCAATGGAGGCGGACACCCCGGGGCGGGAGGGGGGCGCAAAGGCCTGCTAGGGCATCAGCACCTCACCACCATGGCTATGTAGAGGGGGAGGGGGGGAGAAAGTGGATGAGAGAGAGGGGTATGTGGTGGGGTGGTAATAACATGTTAAGAGGTTAGAAGAGAGATGGGGAGTTACATGAAAAAGGCCATAAAGGAGAAAGTTGTATAAGAGCCTGTTGAAGTTGATAGGATCATACCTGTATTTACACTGTTTCAATATTGATTGTCTTTTATTCCGTTATGTATCGCTTTATTTCAAACTCTATACGTGAATAGAATGCACTACAACTGCACGTTATATCAGCTCAACCATTCAGTTGCATCCTGTCTGCGTCCGCTATTGAGCTATGAGTGCAGCCGACAACCAGACGCATAGACAGACTTTTGCTGCACTGTCGTTTTTTTGGAATGACCAATAAAAGTAGAGATGATAACTACTGGCGTTGGAACCAACATGTGCTTTATACCCCAAAAAGTAGCAATCAATCATTGCCAATAAAAACAAGAGATAGAAGGCTTAGTCCACCTGGATGTGCAACATCGAATTGACAGGATAGGATTAAAGAAAGTGATGCTTGTTTGTCAGATGTTTTTTATATCATGGCAGTAATGATGAGTGATGTTAATATATGGCAGGCTTTTAAGCTACGTGTCTGTTTATTAACTCAAAACCCTAAGTATATATTTGTACATGTTCATTCACATGACCTGTTACATGGTTCTTTATCGGTTTCTGTTGTATTTGTTTCTCTGCTCGTCTGTCTTCAGTTCTTATGCATTTGTGAACTCCCAGGACTACACTAAACAATCCTGTTGTGTATCGTCTCCACTTTTGACACATTTCATGTCTGTTTTAAATAGATTTAGTTACAAATGAAGGATTTAACTAGGTTATCAGACTTCTGTCCCTGTAGCCATTTTGTGAGTGAATAACATAACACACTATGTATTGTTTAGTTTCTAAGGCTTTTATTTCAGTTCTTTGATATGAACTGTATGTTAACTTTTATGGTTTTGTTTTTAGCTCTTTTGATTGGATGATATTTATCAGCCAATGAGGGCTATGATTAGAACTGAATTAACTTTTTGGATTTGTCTTGTTACAAATGGAACAAGAAAACAATTACAGTATGTGGAACAAAAAAAATTATGGAAATTGTCAGATTATAATGGAGACAAAGGAAAGCGACAAGATATGTGCAAAGCTACATCTTCCTGGTGAAAGATAACATGAATGAAAAAGGTGTTTTATTTTCAAGGAGGGTGTGGCATTTTTTGTTAGATGTTTTTTGCACTCTTAAGACATAATTTTCCTTCTGTTTCTCATATGAATCACTACAAGATGAATCGCCCCATTATCTTGGAACAATCTGAATGGTGCTACTGGATACACTACACAAAACAACCATTAGACTACAAAATGATTGGTCATTCAGATAGATTTCTCATTTACATGTATTTAATCAAATATATAACAAAAATAACAGCTTTCTTGTTTAGTAGCATTGCTCCTAATTAAGGAAAATTGTAACACTATCTTCAGCTACCCCCGAGTCTGGTCACAAGCATTATTAGACTGGTTACATTTTTCTTGTCTTGTATTTGTTTACCTGAGTAACTTTTTTACAGTTTTCATTTGCTCGTTTTTTTTTGTTTTTTTAAAGAGAACAAGTGATGTACATAAGATGGTTGGTTGCCTGCCAGGCTCTTTGTCCTGGTGATGAGTAGGCTACAATATTAAAAGTCCAGGAAAGATGGCACACTTTTGTGATTTTCTTGTGCATGTTTCCTTTTAAGTGGAATAAGAGAGACGTCGGTTGAGGAAGACTAATTTTATGCAATTCATGTCAGTTCAACACATATCATTGGAATAGCGTCAAATTCCTTGTTTGAAGACCATTTTATATTGTTACGTCATCGGTGGGGGAAGACTATAGGCGTTCAAAATTCGCTCTGGTTATCTCCCATTTCAGAGCGCAGAATAACTGATGCATTTACGAATGTTGTTGAATAGGGCCGGTGTCAGCAAACTGAGAAAAAACACTTAATTCAGTTGTTTCCAGCAGCGCAGTTACAGTCATCAACGCTCTGGATAACATGAAAACCGCATAACCAGCTCTACTAGGGCAAGTAAAATGGTCAGAGTGAGGTGTTATATCAATTGTTTTGGAAGTAACTAGCTAACGTTAGCCAGTTAATTTGGGTGCTTGACTGCCGTTGTGAGGTCAGAAGGCTCGGATCAACCCTACTCCTCGGCCAGAGCGTCCAGTGTGCGCTCTAAACGCTCCGACAGCGAAAAGCTCTGAATTTACTAAAGGACAATATGACAGTTAAATAAAGGTTAAATTTACCCCCCAAAAAAGTATAAATCCTCTAAATTTACTAACGCCCCGATCGCACTCCAGAGTGAAATACGAACGCACTCTATAATGGACACTCCTGGCCTGCAGTGCAAACCGTTTTTTTCCTAGCCACCGTGTTTCTACACCTGCATTGCTTGTTGTTTGGGGTTTTAGGCTGGGTTTCTGTACCGCACTTTGATATATCAGCTGATGTAAAAAGGGTTATATAAATTGATTTGATAGGCTATTTAATTTCAGAATGTGTTACAGTTAGGTTAAGGGTCAGATTTTGATTATATTGGCTCATTGTTTTCAGGTCAGTAGGTACCCACACTTTTCTGCGAGTGTCCCTTWTAAAATCCTCATCAATCAGCAGACTAAATCTTTCTACATGATTACCTGATTGGTCAGTTTACACCCATGCCAAGGAAGTGCWAACAGAGTTCTTCCGGTCACTGTGTTTGGTTTGAATCGAAGAAGGTAAGTGAAGTTATTTTGCCCGTGAACGTTTTGTGTAGAAAACAAATGTTTACTCTCATCGTTGATGTCTTTATAACAAAGTTAAACGTTAGGTGGGTGACCATTGTCAAATGTAGCTGAACAAGCTAAGTAGGAAGCTGCGTAATTTGGTTTATCCAAGTTTCGCCAAAACCACGCCACGTGATATGTGTTTTTGTAGCTAGCTCACGCCGCTTTCAACAAAAAAAATCCATCTTCTAGCTAGATTCTAGACCGCTATATCCGTAAGTTAAATTAAACGCCGTTTGAAATAGCTGCCTGTCCATTTTTATTAGCCAGGCAACAGCACACATATGCCAGGTCTAATTGAGTTGTTTAAACTAGGTAAACAATTCGTGTTAACCACTTAATGTTTTGATTTGTTGGGTTTAAATGATTCTGTAATGGCTTACTGGTGTTTATATCGCCAGAAAACTGCTAGTACATATCCCTACAAATCGTGGCTTAAGTAATAACTGCAGAAAATATATTTTCAAATATAGTTTCAGTCAAATTAATTTAAAATGTAATACGCATACTAATAAAGAAACCTTGACGTGTAAGCGATAACACGTTAGTTAAGGAAATTAAGAAATTTCCTGAAGAATTTCCTAAGAAAATGCTGGAATTAATTAACTATGCAAAGCTGTGTGCATTAAGAAAATACACTGAACATGCAACCATTTCTAAGATTTTACTGAGTTAAGGAAATAAGTCATTTGAAATGCATTCATTGGGCCCTATGAATTTCACATGACTGGGAATACAGATATTTGTCTGTTGGTCACATATACATACAAAAAAATTGGTATGGTCGTGGATCAGAAAATCTGACTATTGAGTTGATCAGGCTGTTGATTGTGGCTTGTGGAATGTTGTCCCACTCGTCTTCAATGGCTGTGTGAAGTTGCTGGATATTGGCGGGAACTGGAACACGCTGTTGTACACAACGATCCAGAGCATCATAAACAGGCTCAATGGTTGACATGTCTGGTGAGTATGTAGGCCATGGAAGAACTGGGACATTTTCAGCTTCTAGGAATTGTGAAGAAATATGAGGTGAATGTGGCGGTTGAATGGCACGACAACGTGCCTCAGGATCTTGTCACTGTATCTCTGTGCATTCAAATTGCCAAAGATAAAATGCAGTTGTGTTCATTGTCTGTAGCTTATGCCTGCCCATGCCATAACCCCACCGCCACCATGGGGTACCGTTGACATCAGCAAACCGCTCGCCCACACGCCGTCTGCCATCTGCCCGGTACAGTTGAAACCAATGTCACACTCCCTCAACTTGAGACACCTGTGGCATTGTTGTATGACACAACTGCACCTTTTAGTGGCATTTTATTGTCCCCAGCACAAGGTGCACCTGTGTAATGATCATGTGTATGGTCCCATGTGGCTCAGTTGGTTGAGCAGGGTGCTTTCAACACCAGGGTTGTGGGCTCAATTCCCACGGGGGACCAGTACGGAGAAAAAAAACTATGAAATGTATGCACTCATGACTAATTCGCTCTGGATAGGTGTCTGCTAAATGACTAAAATGTAAATGTAATCATGCTGTTTAATCAGCTTCTTGATGTGCCACAYCTGTCAGGTGGAYGGATTATCTTGGCAAAGGAGGAATGCTCACTAACMGGGATGTAAACAAATTTGTGCAATTTGAGAAATAAGCTTTTTGTACATATGCAAAATKTGTGGTCTGTTTTAGCTCATGAAACATAGGACCAACACTTTTGCGTTTTATATTTTTGTTCAGTGTAGATGCCTTGCTCAAATAGAATACTGTCTCTAATAATGGCCTATTATGTAGAGTGATTTAATAAAAKAAATGCCTGTGCCAATTTAAGACGACTAGTCTTGTTAGTTGAGTGATTCAAATTTTGGCTAATAATGCAGAATTGTGTGTAATCATCATTGCTTAGCAGCCTAAGTCTGCAGTGTTTGTGTGTGTGTATAGGCTGTTTTGGTCCCGGATACTCTTTTCATGGCACTTTGATACAAAGTGATTTTCATAGCKGGTAAGGAGAGCATTTTCCTAACCTTAACCACAGTCTCCTAACCTGCTACAAAAATGTCGAAGTGCCATGAGAAGAGTTTCCCTTACGGTTCCTGACCTAGTCTAGCTTGTCTTGGTTAATGAGCATCAGCCGGAAACTGCTTCTCTTTTTACTCAGAATGCCAGTAAGGAGGATATTAGAGGCACTTTAGTCAACAAGATGAAGATCAAACAACGTTCAAAAACTAAACTACTGCACAMAAAAAMCATGGGGACTAAACGCCATGGAAACCTGGGTATAACACAAACAGAACATGACCCACAGTCAGGTGATGACTCCACCGGCAGAGATGAATCAGATTGTACCCAAGCCCTCTCGAAGAGCACCAGTTCAAATCATCATTCAGATTCTAGTCCACTCCACAAGGATCCTGTGGTAGTGCTAACCAGGTTGGCTGAGGTAAGTAGGATTAGTGTTTTCTAATGTGTAGTATTGTGGCAAGATCATTAAGATTGTTAATGCATACTTGTAGTTTCTGTATCTTTCTAATCCATAAGGTGGTGGTTAAGACACTTCTGAGAGATATTAAAGTGTGTTTGGTGRAGGAGGAGACGGATGTCAGGAGGGATGAAGACAACCATGGAGGCAGGACATACTGTTTAACATACTCCAGTCTACTCCCAACAGTGCAGTTTAAATGGGTGATGGTTATTGGAACATTCATATTAATATCGGCAAGGACTATTGAATGAGGAAAATTACATTTGTCATTTTTTTCTCCCCTCTTATCGTACCCATCTCTTCTCCCTCTATCCCTCACTCTCAGGTTCTCCTCAGTTCTTTCCTTGTCCACACTGCACCATCTCCTTTACTGACTGTTACTTCCTGGAGAACCACATCAAGACCAAACACCAGAAGCAGTACCTGGCTATGTTGAAAAGCCAAGTCTCAAAGAGTAAAAGAGTGTACGGCCCCACACACAGCTGTGCCCRCTGTAGCTGCATGTTCCATACACCACGACAGCTAGACATCCACACCCGCCAGGCCCACCCCTCTGCCCGTCCCCAGAAACCTGCCCCTCCYCGGAGAACTGGCCGTCCCCRCAGGGTTCAGGAGAAATTCCACACCTGCCCACAGTGTTCCCGCAGATTCAAGTACCTGGGCAGCCTGCTGAAGCACTGCAAGAGTTTGCACAAAATGGCYGTTGTTCTCACCAATGGACACATCAGTTGCGCRGACTGTGAGAAGAGCTTTGAGAATTGYTGGGGCCTGGGGCCTCACCGGTGTCATGAACCAGAGGGCAATAAACCTAAGKACGCTAAACAGATGGTCATTAAGGAAGTCGGCTTCCAATGCTTAGATTGTGGCAAGATCCTCACTACTCCTACAAGCCTGAACACTCACATGCGCATCCACACTGGAGAAAAGCCTTATGTCTGCAAGGAGTGCGGCAAGCGCTTCTCAGRTACMRGCGCTTACCGTTATCACTTGTTAATACACAATGGGGTCAAGCCATTCAAATGTCAGGACTGCGGGAAGGMTTTYAAACAGAAGTMSCTCCTCAGGAAGCACATGACTGTTCACTCTGGTGAGAGGAAGTACTCCTGCTCCCAATGCGACAGGCAGTTTGCATACAGGGAGAGTCTGAAGCTTCACCTGCGCACACACTCMGGGGMGAGACCTTTCAAATGTACTGTGTGTGGTAAAGACTTTGCTGACAAAGGTTATCTGAAGAYGCATCTGAAGATCCACAACAACCAGAAAAACTACCATTGTGGGGTTTGTRGGCARAAGTTCATAMGGATTGGGGTGCTGAACRTACACCTGCGCTCACACACCGGTGAGAGGCCTTACCACTGCACAGTGTGTGACAAGCARTTTGCCCGACTCGACCACCTGAAGAACCACCAGCGCACTCACACAGGTGAGAAACCATACACCTGT
Organism: Salvelinus sp. IW2-2015; assembly: GCF_002910315.2. Taxonomy (NCBI): domain Eukaryota; kingdom Metazoa; phylum Chordata; class Actinopteri; order Salmoniformes; family Salmonidae; genus Salvelinus; species Salvelinus sp. IW2-2015. The sequence continues at coordinate 1,454,270 of NC_036845.1, forward strand.
ACCGAGTGCGGTAAAAGCTTCRCTCAGTCTGGAGATCTGACCAAACACAAGCGCCTCCACACTGGGGAGAGGCCATTTGAATGTTCTGAATGCCACAAACGCTTTATCTGCTCTGCTTCTCTGACCCTGCACATGAGGACCCACACTCACCGTGACGTAAAGCCGTACTCCTGCCAAGAGTGTGGGAAGAGCTTTTATGAACAGAGTCATGTGAACGGCCACATGAAAATCCACAAGGGGAAACGTTATTCCTGCCCCCACTGCTTTATCAGCTTTGCTCGCAAGTCCAACCTCTCCAAACACCTGCTTAGACGTCATAAACCTAAATGATAATGATGTATATTAACATAACACCTTTTATGRAACTCCGTTACTCTTATGAATTAAATGGAGGGGAGTCTGATCTCTAGTCAGTGATAGATGTGTGACAACAAATTCTAACGAAATTTTGCCCCCCTGTTTATGATAACTTCACAATGTTTTATCAATCCTCCAGTTGGGTCACAGTGAGCTCTGTGTATTGGGACAGTGACACGTTTTGTTTCTCCTGCAGCACTTTGGATTTGAAATGATACAATGACTGAGGTTAAAGTGCAGACTCAGCTTTAATTTGAGGGTATTTTCATCCATATCAGGTGAACCGCTTAGAAAGAACAGGACGTTTTGTACATATCCCCCCTTTTTTAAGGGAAACGTTAAATTATTTGGTCCCATATTCCTAGCACGCAATGCTTACATTAGGCTTGTGACTGGATGTGTTTGCTGTTTATTTTGGTTTGTCAGAGTATTTTGTGCTCAATAGAAATTCATGGTAAATAATGTATTGTCACTTTTATTATAAATTAGAATAGTGTATGTGTTCTATATTAGTGGCTACCATGATTACGGATACAACTRAATGAATTGTGATTAATGAGTGAGAACGTTAGAGGCATAAATATCATACCCCCTCAAAATGCTAACCTCCCGTTATTGTAATGGTAAGATGTTCGCATGTCTTAGGGGTATGATATTTGTGCGTCTGTACTCTAGCTTTCTCACTCATTATTCAGGACTATCCGTAATCATTGTAGCATCCAACAAGTTTGTAGAGTAACAATCTTGTTGTAATCAATATGTGCTAGGACAATAGGACCAAATACTACACTTTTGACTACTTTTACTACACAAAAGGAATTTGTACCAATTMTTTTAGCCCCCCCTATTTTAGGGGACTATGTTCAAAAAGTGGTGTAAATTTCTAAACCGTTCATATGGATAAAAATACTAATTAAAGCTGACAGTCTGCACTTTAACCTAATAATCATTGTATCATTTCAAAAACAAAGTGCTGTAGGTACAGAGCCAAAAGAACAAAACAAAAATTCACTGCCCCAATACTTTTGGAGCTCAGTGTACATTAGGTTGTTACTTTTATTGCTCTTTTGTTTTATGGATGTTTGTTTAACCAGTTCAATGTAATCTACATAATCCCCAAAAGTAATTATCACGAGGGCCATAAATGATAACTAGTAATGTTGCATACTCAAAGAAAGGTATAAAAAAAAAAATCACTTCTGGTATATATAAAAAAGTTATAGATTGCTGAGGTGGACACTAGCTCAAGTACACACAGTACAAATATGATACAATTCTGAAATGTTATGTATTTCCTATTTGACAAAATTGTATGAATAGGGCTTTGAAATTACTATTCTTTCTAAATATTGCTTAAATTATAAAATGACACTAAGATTTCATCTTCCTTATAACTGTAAAATACATATTTGTTTAGTGTTAGAGAATTCATATTTTCTGGAGGTTTCTCTTGTTCATAATGTCTGACCCCCATTGCTGTGAACATCTCATAGAGCTCTAGCTTGACTATATTCACTTTTTAGGAACACTCCTTTCATCTCATGTTAATTCAGATTTGAAACAAAAAAGATGTTTAGATTATTGGCTATAAATCAATCTCTGAATGTGCTACTGTAATGAAACCACTGTCCTGCTGCGCTATGATGTAAGGATGGCAAGCATGTGCTTTGTCAGTAGTTGTGATATAKGGTTCAGCCAGGAGTTGGACAGTCGGAAGAGCGATTTGAAATGGTAGAAGGGACATCCCAGCTTCAAATGGTGTAAGATTTCACATCCTATGTCACGCAGGGTCGGAACTGGTACCAGAACCACACAGGTCCCCAAACAAGGGACCTTATGTCTAAGAGGTTATAAACACCAATTAAAAAATATATATATATTTGCTCTGTATAAAAATAAATAACTTATGTACAGAAGATGGTTTCATGAATGATTGACCTGTGGATCAGTAGGTGATAATAAATTCTTTGCTTTGTAGTGTTTTTGCTTTTTGCTTTGTAGTGTATTTTTGGAAGAAGAGGAGCTTATATGTGAAGGTCACTCCCCTAGTATTGTTATAAACATGACTTTTAATGAAGGTTACTTACATAGAGACCACATTTGTTTCAGTCCATAAGCCATCATTGACCTGCACTGATTGATTTTTATTGCATTACCAAACATTTGAACATGGTAGACAAGCATGTAGTATTMATTCTCTCTGTGTGTATATACAGGGCATTCGGGAAAGTATTTGGAACCCTTAACTTTTTCCACATTTTGTTATGTAACAGCCTTGTTCTAAAATGGATAAGTGTGCCCGCAGATTCCTGTACCTGAATTTTTGGGGACTGGGGCCTCATTGGTGTCACGAACCAGAGGGCAATAAACCTAAGGACACTAMGCCTTTGATATGTCTGGAAGTCGGCTTCCATTGCTCCGAGTGGCAAGATCCTCACAACTATGAGCCTGAACACTCACGTGCGCATCCACAACGGAGAGAAACCTTACGAATGCAAGGAGTGCGGCAAAATATTCACGAAGGGCAGCAGTTTAGGCAAACACCTGCTCACCCAGTGCTCTCTGCATCGCCTGGCCCTGGTGTGCTGCCAGCAGGGAGGCCTCGACGGTGAGGGGAACAGAAATGAATAGACCTTTTAGAATATCGTTTTTTTTTTAAAGATTGAATAATAGATCCTCGCCCACTGTGTGTGTAACTGACAGTTAGACTTACAGGTTATGTCGTTGTTTTGTGTTTGAATTGTTTACGTGTCCGCTGTGCGGGGGRAATGATAAGACAAGCGGAACTACGTAGCTAATAACTGTTGTAACKGGGATCCTTATTGTAGCAACACACTTTTGGAGGGAAGGCAATCCCGCGCTGTGTTAGCTAAGTTTTCATGTCATCGGGTGTAGTTCATAAAGTTTGAAGCGTGTATGTTAGGATGGTAACGTTATAATAATTAAGGATGAAGMGTGAATTCATGCCAGGAATAATAAGTGTGAAGTTTGATTTCCTCCCTTCTGTAATAAGCAGCCAATGAGGTATTTTTCCTTTATTCATGTGTTTAATCTGATACTGTTATAGCGCCGGCTAAACTGTTTATGTATGTAAACACTTCAGAGTTATACCAAGCTAATAAGTCACTCGTAAGATAAGGTTGTAAGAGTGTGCTTAACTGTATTTTTCATTTACTTTATAGTTCTCACGGAAGGTGATAATTCTGACTAAATCTACAGAATAAAGCCGCCAGTTAAAATCAAGGAACGGTTGTGCTCGTGGTTACTGGAGGGAGCTATAGTGTGTTTGTAAGTTTTAGAATACCTACTCATTCAATACTTTTTCTTTATTTGTACTTTTTTCTACATTGTAGAGTAATAGTGAAGACATCAAAACTGAAATAACACAAGGAATCATGTAGTAACCAATAAAGTGTTAAACATGTATTTTATATTTGAGATTCTTCAAATTGCCTTGACAGCTTTGCACACTCTTGCCATTCTCTCAACCAGCTTTATGAGGTCACCTGGAATGCATTTCAATTAACTGATGTGTCTTCTTAAAAGTTAATTTGTGGAATTACTTTCCTTCTTAATGCGTTTGAGCCAATCAGTTGTGTTGTGACAAGGTAATGGGGGTATACAGAGGAAAGCCCTATTTGGTAAAATACCAAGTCCATATTATGGCAAGAACAGCTCATCATTACTTTAAGACATGAAGGTCAGTCAATACGGAACATTTCAAGAACTTTGAAAGTTTCAAGTGCAGTTGCAAAAACCATCAAGCACTATGATGAAACTGGCTCTCATGAGGACCGCCACAGGAACGGAAGACCCAGAGTTACCTCTGCTGCAGAGGATAAGTTCATTAGAGTTACCAGCCTCAGAAACTGCAGCCCAAATAAATGCTTCACAGAGTTCAAGTAGTAGACACGTCTCAACATCAACTGTTCAGAGGAGACTGTGTGAATCAGGACTTCATGGTTGAATTGCTGTAACTAAACCACTACTAAAGCACACCAATAATAAGAGACTTGCTTGGGATAAGAAACACGAGCAATGGACGTTAGAATAGGACCGGTGAAATTTGTCCTTTGGTCTGGAGTCCAAATTGGAGATTTTTGGTTCCAACCGCTGTCTTTGTGAGACGTGGGTGGGTGAATGGATGATCTCCGCATTGTATTTCCCACAATAAAAGCATGGAGGTGTGTTTGGTGTGGGGTGTTTGCTGGTGACACTGTCTGATTTATTTAGAATTCAAGGCACATTTAACCAGCATGGCTACGACAGCATTCTGCAGCATACACCATCCCATCTGATTTGGGCTTTGTGGGACTATCATTTGTTTTTCAACAGGACAATGACCCAACAACAACTCCAGGCTGTGTAAGGGCTATTTTACTAAGAAGGATCCCCCGAATACCCCGACCTCAACCAAATTGAGATGGTTTGGGTCTGAGTTGATCATAGATTGATTTGATTTCTACATGATTCCATATTGTGTTATTTCATAGTTTGATGTCTAAACTATTATTCTACAATGTAGAAAATAGTAAAAATAAAGAAAAACCCTTAAATTGAGTATGTGTTCTAAAACTTTTTGCCGGTAGTGTATATATATATATATATACTATATTTATAAAATATAGAGCTTTATAGAATATAAACTTTATTGTCCAACATTTTAGGGTTATATTCTCTAGTCCAATAACTATTTAAAGTTACCTCTTTCTCCTCACTTCCCCTGTGTGTGTGCGTGCATGTGTCAGGTGTGAGTGAGGGAGTGTGTGTCCCAGAGAAACAGCAGCTGGTCCTTCCTCCACTGCCCAGAGGAGGATGAGTGTGCCAACGGCCACCACCACTGTAACATCACCCAGGACTGCCATGACCTGACCCAGGGATACCACTGCACCTGCAAGCAGGGCTACGTTCTCAGCCGGTAGGAAGCCACACGTCACAATCATCATTAACGCAGAAGAAGTAGCACTTGGATACACTTCAGCAGCTATACACACCACACAACCTCATCATCATTACATCATCCACAATCATCAGTACTACCACTCCACCTGTCTGCAAACACGGGCTACATATTCAGTTGTATACATACATAGTATCCTGAAAAGGTTCTACAGCTGTACCATTGAGAGCATATTGACTGCGCTACATCATTGCTTGGTATGGCAATAGGCACCACCTCGATCGTATGGCGGC
>NC_036845.1:1462256-1470460 GCF_002910315.2 Salvelinus sp. IW2-2015
GTGATCACAGTGAGAAGTGTAAGCCCCTGTATTTGGGTTGGCAAGGGGACATGCCTGTCTGTTTTAGTTCATTTATATGTTCTCTCCAACTTGCTTTGAGTTCATTATTAATCACATGCTCCGAATACAACAGGTGTGACCTTATAGTGAAATGCTTTCTTACGAGCTCCTAACCAACAATGCAGTTTTAAAAAATACGGATAAGAATAAGAAATAAAGTAACAAGTAATTCAAGAGAATTATGTGCTAGCTAGACACTCCCTGTGTAGGAATCGGGATACCATCTTGGATGTCATTTAACTGCATTTCTCTTGCACTTGTATTTCTTGTTTCTTCTCCCTCTCTGGAATCCTTCTCGCAGTGCGCCAAGTACAAAGACTCCTTCAACGGCACGCCGGTAAATGAGCACCAGTGCTACCAGCAGTTCAACGTGGACAATGAGTGCTGTGTCGACCCCCACCAACCGCAATCTGCCCAGGGAAGCACCGTCTTCTTCGCTGCCCAGCCAAAGTTCACCAACGTGGACATCCGGGTCACCATCGACGTGACCTTCGGGAGGTGGAGGTGTACGTGTCCAACTCCCATGACACCTTCATCGTAGAAGTGGACCTCCACACAGGCATCCACCCATCAGATCGAGGACGAGTCGGCGGCCCGAGGTGGGGCGAGCGGGGGGATAAGGAGACGCCTCCATCACCTATGAAGGTGTATGCCAACTCCTAATCCAGCCTGGGTGGGCCCATGCTCCCCAACACCCCCCTGCAGCTCCACGCCAAGCCCCAGGGGGCGGACAGGGAGGTACGGGAGGCCAAGACGGAGGGGCTCATCTCCTACATCACGGTGTGGAACCCCAGACGGTGCTGATGTTCGAGGTGTCCGTGACCGCGTGGTCATCACCTTCCCCCATGAGGTCCACTCCCTGAAGTCCAGCCGCTTCTACATCGCCCTGCGCGGTGTAGGCACAGAGGAGAGACGGGGCGAGTCCCAGGGCCTGCTCTTCCTCCGCCAGGACCAGGCCCACATCGACCTGTTCGTCTTCTTCTCCTGCTTCTTCCTCTCCTCTCGTAACTCCTTCTGGAAGATCAAGCAGTTCATGGACTTCCGCCGAGAGCAGAGGCGTCATATCCAGGAAATGACCAAGATGGCGTCCAGGCCCTTCGCCAAGCTCACTGTCTATTTGGAGCCAGATGAGCCCCAGCTCTCATCAGGGGGCGGAGGGGTGGGGGGCAGTGCCGTGTCCCTGGCCCATGCACGCACAGGCAAGCTGGGGGCCGTTGTAGTTGGCCAGAGGGGGCGAGCTGGAGCCGTCTCCTACAAATACGAGTCAGGCGCAGGCCTCACCGTCCACCATCACCACCACCTTACCCTGGGCGGAGGGGGCAACAGTGGGCAACATCTGCCCCTGCATTACCTCAACACCCACCACTATGTCCCCACCACCGCCAACACCACGGCCTCACACCACGGCCTCACACCACCACCACCCATCCTCCCACAGCGGCTACCAACACTTCTGCCGCTCCGACCCCTTCCTGTCCCAGCTCATGGGCTTCTCCTACTCCACCTTCAAGGTGGCCACGGTCCTCATCCWGCTGCCGGGGGGCATCCTGGCCCCTAATCKCRCCTGCCTGGGGTCCGCCCTGGTCACACTACGGCAGAATCTCCAGGAGTACTGTGGTCACGGCAATGGAGGGGGACACCCCGGGGCGGGAGGGGAGCGCAAAGGCCTGCTAGGGCATCAGCACCTCACCACCATGGCTATGTAGAGGGGGGGCGAACATGTGCTTTATACCCCAAAAAGTGACAATCAAACATTGCCAATAAAAACAAGAGATAGAAGGCTTAGTCCACCTGGATGTGCAACATCGAATTGACAGGATAGGAATAAAGAAAGTGATGCTTGTTTGTCAGATGTTYTTTTATATCATGGCAGTAATGATGAGTGAAATTAATTATAACTTAATATATGGTAGGCTTTTAAGCTATGTTTATTAACTCAAAACCCTAAGTATATATTTGTACATGTTCATTCACATGACCTGTTACATGGTTCTTTATCGGTTTCTGTTGTATTTGTTTCNTAACTCAAAACCCTAAGTATATATTTGTACATGTTCATTCACATGACCTGTTACATGGTTCTTTATCGGTTTCTGTTGTATTTGTTTCTCTGCTCATCTGTCTCCAGTTCTTATGCATTTGTGAACTCCCAGGACTACACTAAACAATCCTGTTGTGTATCGTTTCCTATTGTGAGGCTTATGGAGCACATATTTAGCAAAGCAACACTTTTGACACATTTCATGTCTTTTAAATATATTTTGTTACAAATGAAGGATTTAACTAGGTTGTTATTGTAGTATCTGGGATCTACATCTGTTTATATTAGTTACTATGCTGTTACTAAGCAGTGATGTATTACGGCAGTGTTACGCTACTACACCTAATAGGAAATGCACATGCGCACTATTGTGCCGGGAACTGTAGAGCACGAGAGGTTTTGACTAAACGAAATCTAATTGTACTCCCGTCTCCTGCCAGTCCAGAACATCTCAAAGGTCTAAGCCAAGTTGCTACAGATGTGGGGGAGATAATCATCAGCACAGTGAATGTCGATTCCAAAATGAAAAGTGCCACAATTGTGGAAAGGTTGGACATTTACAGAGAGTGTGTAAAGCCTCAAAACGCACAGCAAGAGCGCACAAAGTGTCAGACGCAGCACAAGAAGAGGAAGGTACAACTGAAACAGTATTGGAACTGTTCACAGTGTACACAGCTCAACAACAAAAAGATGGAATCTATCTCAACATGGAGTTAGTGGGAAAACCAGTAAAAATGCAGCTGGACACCGGAGCGTCTGTATCTCTGGTTCCAGAGAGACTCTACAAAGGAAAACTKAAAGAGTGCCCTCTTCAGCCAGCGTCCATCCGCCTTTCTTCATACACTGGTGACACTATTCCTGTGTTAGGGCAGATCCAGGTACCAGTCCGGTATGAGGGGAAGGAGTGGACGCTACCGCTTGTCATTGTTAAAGGAGAAAAATCAGCCTTGCTAGGCAGAAACTGGCTACAAAAGATCAAGTTGAACTGGGGAGAAATCTTCAGTCTGAGAAATGACAAACCAGTGAGTCAGGCTACACTCACTAACATGCTGGAGAAGCACAAATAACTTTTCAAAGATGGCTACGGCGAAATACAAGACTTCACAGCAAAAGTCAGAGTGCAAGAAGGAACCAAGCCTATCTTTCACAAACCACGTCCAGTTCCCTATGCTCTTAAGGGAGCAGTAGAGAAGGAACTGGACCGCCTACAGAAGAATAACATAATCACGAAAGTAGCGAGGAGCGACTGGGCCGCTCCGATTGTTGTTGTCCCAAAGAAAGACAAGACCGTCAGAATGTGCGGTGACTACAAGGTCACAGTAAATCGCTGCATACTACCAGAGGAATATCCACTACCAAACGCTGAAGATTTGTTTGCCACTCTAGCTGGTGGGAACGGAGTCAGAACAGTCTCTGACCATCAATACTCACAAGGGGCTATTCAGATTCAATCGCTTGGCCTATGGAATCTCGACAGCTCCAGCGATATTCCAACACACAATGGATCAGATCTTGGACGGTATCGACAATGTTGTGTGCTTCATGGACGACATCCTCGTGTCAGCACCAACCATTGGAGAGCACCTTATATCTGACACGACCATCAATCTTCTCAGACACCTGTTCGCATCCTTTGGACTAGTCAAGGAGCTCGTATCGGACAATGGCCCTCCTTTCACRTCAAACGATTTTGAAATGTTTCTCAAGAACAACAGAGTAAGGCACATCCTGTCACCACCTTAACATCCGGCATCAAATGGAGCAGCGGAGAGAGCYGTGCAAACCTTTAAGAAGGCCTGGACTAGACTCGAGGTTCAGTCTGTGCCCACCCACCAAAGGCTTCCCCGGTTCCTGTTTACTTACCGTAACACACCACACACAGTAACGGAATGTACACCAGCTGAACTGTTTCTGAGACGCCAACCACGTACCCGCCTGACATTGTTGAAACCAGACTTGTCAAGCACTGTGGCAAAGCACCAGCTACAGCAGAAGAAAGTTCATGACAGACACTCAAAGACTGTCAGAGAATTCAAAGAGGGAGAGAGGGTGATGGTACGTGATTTCAGACACCCCAAGCGCCTGTGGAACTCAGGTGTGATATTGCAACGCAGAGGACCTTTGACATACCAAGTCCAAATTGGTCATCGCCAGGTCAACGTTCATGTGGATCATCTGCTACGGTCCAACGCCCCAGCAGAGACATGCCGAGAGAACAAGAACAATAACGACCCCCAGGACTATTCTCCTGACTGTGGACGTACSGGAGAGACAGAGCCTGACCTTCCACCCGAACCTGGCCCACCACCGGAAGCCCAGGAGGAGCGGAGATATCCTATTCGACAGCGAAGGGCACCTCAAAAGCTTGACCTGTGAGTTGAGCTGTTTAAGGAGGTAACAGACAGTAAAACAAACAAACACTTTAATATGTCCTAGATAAAAGGAAAGAAAAAGGACATTACCTGGGTYAGTTATTAGGACATAAACTCCATCTTCGGGGCAGAATATTCCCCAGGATTTGTGCTGGGCTCTGAAAAGTCTGCTTCAACCCAGTAGTTGAAAAATGTTTAAGAATGCATTGTTCAGATATGGCATTAGTAGTTCCCTAACATATTTACCTTGTTCTCTGGGAGTTAAACACTATGGGGGAGGAGTGTGGTATCTGGGATCTACATCTGTTTATATTAGTTACTATACTGTTACTAAGCAGTGATGTATTACGGCAGTGTTACGTTACTACACCTAATAGGGAATGCACATGTGCACTATTGTGCCGGGAACTGTAGAGCACGAGAGGTTTTGACTAAACGAAATCTAACTGTACTCCCGTCTCCTGCCTGGTCATTTCTCCACAACACAAATATTACAGTTATCAGACCTTTATCCCTGTAGCCATTTTATGAGTGGATAACATAACACACTAAACAATACATCGTTTTTTATTTCAGTTATTTGATATGAACTGTATGTTAACTTATATGGCTTTGTATTTTTTTGGGCTCTCTCGATTGGATGATTTTATCAGCCAGTGAGAGCTATGATTAGAACTTCATTATTTTGGAGGATTTGTCTTGTGACAAATGGAACAAGAAAACAATTACATTATGTGGAACAAAATATTGTATGGAAATTATGTCAGGTTATAATGGAGACAAAGGAAAGGGACAAAATATGTGAAAAGCTACATCTTCCTGGTGAAAGATAACATTAATGAAAAAGGTGTTTTACTTTCAAGGAGGGTGTGTTAATTTTTTGTTAGATGTTTTTTGCACTCTTAAGAAGGACATTTTCTTCGGTTTCTCATGAATCACTACAAGATGAATCCCCCCATTATCTTGGAACAATCTGAATGGTGCTACTGGATACACTACACAAAACAACCATTAGACTACAAAATGATTGGTCATTCAGATAGATTTCTGGGGCTCACCGGTGGTCCATGAACCAGAGGGCATAAACCTAAGGACGCTAAACAGATGGTGCATTAAGGAAGTCCGGCTCCAATGCTTAAGATTTGGCAAGACCTCACCAAGTATACATTTTGGAAAAAGCCTCATCCATCAGCCCTGGGAGAAGCAGTCTGTGCGGCAGCAGCTGAAAGGCGTCATTCAGGACTCTCCCTGTAGCACCAACACATCGTGGAGCGAACAGTCGCTTTATGTCTCGCAAGGAGTGCGGCAAGCGCTTCTCAGCATAACACAGCCGCTTACCGGTTATCAACTTGTTAATACAGGTACAATGTGGGTGTATGGCGGTTCAAAAGGGTGTCAGGAGCTATCGCGGGCCAGAAGGCTTTTCAAACAGAAACCGAAAAGTCGCTCCTCAGGAGACATGACTGTTCACTCTGGTGAGAGGAAGTACTCCTGCTCCCATGCGACAGGCAGTTTGCAATACAGGGAGAGTCTGAAGCTTCACTGCGCACACACTCAGGGGAGAACCTTTCAAAATGTACTGTGTGTGGTAAAGACTTTGCTGACAAGGTTATCTGAAGACGGCATCTGAAGATCACAACAAACCAGAAAAACTACCATTGTGGGGTTTGTGGGCAGAAGTTCATAAGGATTGGGGTGCTGAACACACTGCGCTCACACACGGTAGAGGCCTTACAACTGCACAGTGTGTGAACAAGCAGTTTGCCCGACTCGACACCTGAAGAACCACCAGCGCACTCACACAGGTGAGAACCATAACACCTGTACCGAGTGCGGTAAAAGCTTCACTCCAGTCTGGAGATCTGACCAAACACAAGCCCTCCACACTGGGGAGAGGCCATTTGAATGTTCTGAATGCCCAAAACGCTTTATCTGCTCTGCTTCTCTGACCCTGCCATGAGGACCCACACTCACCGTGACGTAAAGCCGTACTCCTGCCAAGAGTGTGGGAAGAGCTTTTATGAACAGAGTCATGTGAACGGCCACATGAAATCCACAAGGGGAAACGTTATTCCTGCGCCCCATGCTTTATCAGCTTTGCTCGCAAGTCCACCTCTTCCAAACACCTGCTGTAGACGTCATAAACCTAAATGATAATGATGTATATTAATAAACACTTTTAATGGAACTCCGTTACTCTTATGAATTTAAATGGAGGGGAGTCTGATCTCTTTAGTCAGTGGATGGATGTGACAACTTTTCTACCCCTGTTTATGGGTACCACAATATTTTAGCAATCTCCAGTTGGGTCAAACAGTGAGCTCATGTATTGGGACTTTGACATGTTTTTTGGCTCTGTACTCCAGCACCTTGGATTTGAAATGATACAATGACTGAGGTTAAAGTGCAGACTGTCAGCTTTAATTTGAGGGTATTTTCATCCTTAGCGGATGAACCGTTTAGAAAGAACAGCACTTTTTGTAATATTTCCCCCCCCCATTTTAAGGGAACCAGAAGTAATTGGGACACCATTCACTTGTGTAGTCAAAGTTTTTTATTTGTTCCATATTCCTAGCATGCAATGCTTGTGACTGGATCCATGTGCGGTTTGTTTCGGTTTTGTTTCACAGTATTTTGTGCCTCCCTAACTAAATCCTTTCCTCCATGTTACTGTAATGGTTGAGAAGTTTGCATGTCTTGGGATATGATATCTCACTCATTATCCAGGACTATCCGTTATCATGGTAGCATCCAAAAGTTTGTAGAGTAATAATCTACACTTGACTACTACACAAAAGGAATTTGTACCAATATTTTTTGTCCCCTAAAATAGTAGCCGTCCGCCATGTTCAAAAAGTGGTGTAATTCTAAAACAGTTCATATGGATAAAAAACTAATTAAAGCTGACAGTCTGTTACTTTAACTAATAATCATTGTTATCATTTCAAAACAAAGTGCTGTAGGTACAGAGCCAAAAGCAAAAAAAAATCACTGTCCCAATACTTTTGGAGCTCAGTGTACATTAGGTTGTTACTTTTATTGCTCTTTGTTTTTATGGTTGTTTGTTTAACCAGTTCATGTAATCTACATAATCCCCAAAAGTAATTATCAGCGAGGCCATAAATGATAACTAGTAATGGTTGCATACTCAAAAAAAGGTAATCTCAACTAATAGTGAAAAATATAGTTAAATTGCTGAGGTGGTCAGTTTTGAGAACACTAGCTCAAGTACACAGTACAAATATGAGATGTTATGTATTTCCTTTTCAACAAAATGTATGAATAATGCTTGAAATGACTTGTGTGCTTCTCTAAATCTAGCATAAATAATTACAAAATGACACTAAGATTTCACCTCATAACTGTAAATTACATATTTGTTTTGTTTAGTGTTAGAGAAAGTGCATATTTTCTAGAGGTTTCTCTTGATCAAAATGTTTGCCCCATTCGCTGTGGAAGTTTCAGAGCTCTAGTTTGGCTTCATGAACTCGTTAGGAACTCATCTCATGTTAATCTTTTTTGTTTAAAATCTATTAATTGTTTTAGATTATTGGCTATACATTGATCTCTGAATGGGCTACTGTAATGAAACCACTGTTCTGTTCACTATGATGTAAGGATGGCAAGCATGTGCTTTGTCAGTAGTTGTGATATAGGGTTCAGCCAGGAGTTGGACAGTCGGAAGAGCGATTTGAAATGGTAGAAAAGGACATCCCAGCTTCAAGTGGTGT
>NC_036845.1:1474366-1555068 GCF_002910315.2 Salvelinus sp. IW2-2015
TCATTTACATGTATTTAATCAAATATATAACAAAAATAACAGCTTTTCTGTTTTAGTAGCATTGGCCTAATTAGGACAATTGTAACACTATCTTCAGTTACCCTCGAGTCTGGTCACAAGCATTATTATACTGGTTACATTTTTCTGTATTTGTTTGTTTACGTGTTTTTTAACCCTTTTTAATTTTATTTTTACATTTTTTTATTTACTCGTTTTTTTAAATTAGGAAACAGTGATGTACATAAGATGGTTGCCTGCCAGACTCTTTGTTCTGGTGATGAGTAGGCGACAATATTAAAAGTCCAGGAAAGATGACACACATGGTTTTCTTGTGCATGTTTTCTTTGAAGTGGAATAAGAGAGACGTCGGTTGAGGAAGACTAATTATATTCAATTCATGTCAGTTCAACACATATCATTGAAATCGCGTCCAATTCCTTGGTTGAAGACCATTTTATCCTGTTACGTCATCGGTGGGGGAAGATTATAGGCGTTCGAAAATTCGCCCTGGTTATCTCCCATTTCAGAGCGCAGAATAACTGATGAATTTACGAACGCTCAACACCCGTTGAATAGGCCGGTGGCAAACGGATTAAAAAAACTTACTTCAGTTGTTGCCAGCAGCACAGTTACAGTCACCCAACGCCTGGATAACATGAAAACCGCATAACCAGCTCTGCTAGGGCAAGTAAAATGGCCAGAGTGAGGTGTTCTCTTATTTGTTTGGAAGTAACTAGCTAACGTTAGCCAGTTAATTTGGGTGCTTGACTGCCGTTGTGAGGTCAGAAGGCTCGGATCAACCCTACTCTTCAGCCAGAGCGTCAGTGTGCGCTCTAAACGCTCCGACAGTGAAACGCTCTGAATTTACTAAAGGGCAATTGAAGATTTCACATCCTATGTCACGCAGGGTCGGAACTGGTACCAGAACCACACAGGTCCCCAAACAAGGGACCTTATGTCTAAGAGGTTATAAACAGTTTATTTCATTTTTTTATTTGCTCAGATGGTTTCATGACTGATTGTCCTGATGATCAGTAGGTGATAATAAATTCAGAAAGATCGTCAGGTTTTTTTGCTTTGTGTTTGTAGTGTATTCCTTGATTTGGAACAAGAGGAGAATTAATGTAAAGGTAACTCCACTACTATTGTTATAAACATGCCATTTTATTCAAGTTAATTACATAGACACCACATGATTTGTTTCAGTCCAGAAGCCATTGCTTTTTTGTTTTCTTTGATTATTTAACCTTTTAACTAGGCAAGTCAGTAAAAAAAATCTTATTTTACATTGATGGCCAAACTCTCTCCTAACCCGAACGATGCTGGCCAATTGTGCGCCGCCCTATGGGACTCCCGCTCACGGCCGGTTGTGATACAGCCTGGGATCGAACCAGGATCTGTAGTGACTTATCTCTAGCACTGAGATGCAGTGCCTTAGACCACTGCGCCACTCGGGAACTCTGCACTGGTTGTGATTTTTATTACATTACCAAACATTTGAACATGGTTGACAAGCATGTAGTATTCTTTCTCTGTGTGTATATACAGTGCATTCAGGAAAGTATTCGGACTCACTTTTTCCACATTTACTTTACAGCCTTATTATAAAATGGCTGAAATAGTTTTTCCTTAATTTAAACACAATACCCCATAACGACAAAGCAAAACAAGGTTTTTAGAAATGTTTGATTTTTTTTTTTAAATGAAATCACATTTACATAAGTATTAAGACCCTTTACTCAGTACTTTGTTGAAGCATCTTTGGCAGTGATTACAGCCTTGAGTCTTCTTGGGTATGATGCTACAAGTTTGGCATATGTATTTTGGGAGTTTCTCCCATTCTTCTCTGCAGATCCTCTCAAGCTGTGTCCGGTTGTTTGGAGCGCATTGTTGCACAGCTATTTTTAGGTCTCCAGAGATGTTTGGTCGGGTTCAAGTCCGGGCTCCTGCCGGGCCACTCAAGGACATTCAGAGACTTGTCGCGAAACCACTCTTGTCTTGGCTGTGCGCTTAGGGTTGCTACAGACATTTTTTGGTACCCTTTCCCAGATCTGTGCCTTGACTCAATCCTGTCGGAACTCTATGGACAATTCCTTCAACATCAGGGCTTGGTTTTTGCTCTGACATGCACTGTCAACTGTGGGACCTTATATAAATCAAATACAATTTTATTGGTCACACACATGGTTAGCAGATATTGTGAGTGTAGCAAAATTCTTGTGCTTCTAGTTCCAACAGTGTAGCAATATCTAACAAGTAATCTAACAATTCCACAACTTCCTAATACACACAAATCTAACTAAAGGGGTGGAATAAGAATATGTACATAAAAATATATGGATGGGCAATGACCAACCGGCAAAGACTAGATGCAATAGATGGTATAAAATACAGCATATACAGTTGAAGTCGGAAGTTTACATACACTTAGGCTGGAGTCATTAAAACTTATTTTTCAACCACTCCACAATTTTCTTGTCAACAAACTAGTTTTGGCAAGTAGGTTAGGACATCTACTTTGTGCATGACAAGTAATTTTTCCAACAATTGTTTACAGATTATTTCACTTATAATTCACTGTATCACAATTCCAGTGGATCAGAAGTTCACATACACTAAGTTGACTGTGCCTTTTAAAGAGCTTGGAAAATGTCAGAAAATTATGTCATGGCTTTAGAAGCTTTTGTTAGGCTAATTGACATCATTTGAGGTGTACCTGTGGATGTATTTCAAGGCCTACCTTCAAACTCAGTGCCTCTTTGCTTGACATCATGGAAAAATCTAAATAAATCAGCAAAGACCTCAGAAAAAATGTGTAGGCCTCCACATGTCTGGTTCATCCTTGGGAGCAATTTCCAAACACCTGAAGGTACCACGTTCATCTGTTCAAACAATAGTATGCAAGTATAAACACCATGGGACCACGCAGCCGTCATACCGCTCAGGAAGGAGACGCATTCTGTCTCCTAGAGATGAACGTACTTTGGTGCGAAAAGTGCAAATCAATCCCAGAACAACAGCAAAGGAACTTGTGAAGATGCTGGAGGAAACAGGTACAAAAATATCTATATCCACAGTAAAATGATCTACAGTGGGGAGAACAAGTATTTGATACACTGCCGATTTTGCAGGTTTTCCTACTTACAAAGCATGTAGAGGTCTGTAATTTTTTATCATAGGTACACTTTAACTGTGAGAGACGGAATCTAAAACAAAAATCCAGAAAATCCCATTGTAATGATTTTTAAGTAATTAATTTGCATTTTATTGCATGACATAAGTATTTGATCACCTACCAACCAGTAAGAATTCCGGCTCTCACAGACCTGTTAGTTTTTTCTTTAAGAAGCCTCCTGTTCTCCACTCATTACTCATTACTGTTTTGAACTCGTTACCTGTATAAAAGACACCTGTCCACACACTCAATCAAACAGACTCCAACCTCTCCACAATGGCCAAGACCAGAGAGCTGTGTAAGGACATCAGGGATAAAATTGTAGACCTACACAAGGCTGGGATGGGCTACAGGACAATAGGCAAGCAGCTTGGTGAGAAGGCAACAACTGTTGGTGCATTATTAGAAAATGGAAGAAGTTCAAGATGACAGTCAATCACCCTCGGTCTGGGGCTCCATGCAAGATCTCACCTCGTGGGGCATCAATGATCATGAGGAAGGTGAGGGATCAGCCCGAAACTACACGGCAGGACCTGGTCAATGACCGGGAGAGAGCTGGGACCACAGTCTCAAAGAAACCATTAGTAACACACTACGCCGTCATGGATTAAAATCCTGCAGCGCACGCAAGGTCCCCCTGCTCAAGCCAGCGCATGTCCAGGCCCGTCTGAAGTTTGCCAATGACCATCTGGATGATCCAGGGAGGAATGGGAGAAGGTCATGTGGTCTGATGAGACAAAAATAGAGCTTTTTGGTCTAAACTCCACTCGCCGTGTTTGGAGGAAGAAGAAGGATGAGTACAACCCAAGAACAACATCCCAACCGTGAAGCATGGAGGTGGAAACATCATTCTTTGGGGATGCTTTTCTGCAAAGGGGACAGGACGACTCTACCGTATTGAGGGGAGGATGGATGGGGCCATGTATCGCGAGATCTTGGCCAACAACCTCCTTCCCTCAGTAAGAGCATTGAAGATGGGTCGTGGCTGGGTCTTCCAGCATGACAACGACTCGAAACAGACAGCCAGGGCAACTGGAGTGCCTCCGTAAGAAGCATCTCAAGGTCTGGAGTGGCTAGCCAGTCTCCAGACCTGAACCAATAGAAAATCTTTGGAGGGAGCTGAAAGTCCGTATTGCCAGCGACAGCCCCGAAACCTGAAAGATCTGGAGAAGGTCTGTATGGAGGAGTGGCCCAAAATCCCTGCTGCAGTGTGTGCAAACCTGGTCAGAACTACAGGAAACGTATGATCTCTGTAATTGCAAACAAAGGTTTCTGTACCAAATATTAAGTTCTCCTTTTCTGATGTATCAAATACTTATGTCATGCAATAAAATGCAAATTAATTACTTAAAAATCATACAATGTGATTTTCTGGATTTTTGTTTTAGATTCCGACTCTCACAGTAGAAGTGTACCTATGATAAAAATGACAGACCTCTACGTGCTTTGTAAGTAGGAAACCTGCAAAATCGGCAGTGTATCAAATACTTGTTCTCCCCACTGTATATCATCATAACCTGAAAGGCCGCTCAGCAAGGAGGAAGCATCTGCTCCAAAACCGCCATAAAAAGCCAGACTACGGTTTGCAACTGCACATGTGGCAAAGATTGTACTTTTTGGAGAAATGTCCTCGTCTGATGAAACAAAAATAGAACTGTTTGGCCATAATGACCATCGTTATGTTTGGAGGAAAAAGAGGGAAGCTTGCAAGCCGAAGAACACCATCCCAACCGTGAAGCACGGGGGTGGCAGCATCATGTTGTGGGGGTGCTTTGCTGCAGGAGGGACTGGTGCACTTCACAAAATAGATGGCATCATGAGGGAGGAAAATTATGTGGATATATTGAAGCAACATCTCAAGGCATCAGTCAGGAAGTTAAAGCTGGTCGCAAACATGGGTCTTCTAAATGGACAATGACCCCAAGCATACTTCCAAAGTTGTGGCAAAATGGCTTAAGGAAAACAAAGCCCTGACCTAAATCCCATAGAAAGTTTGTGGGCAGAACTGAAAAAGCGTGTGCGAGCAAGGAGGCCTACAAACCTGACGCCGTTACACCAGGTCTGTCAGGAGGAATGGGCCAACTTTCACTCAACTTATTGTGGGAACCTTGTGGAAGGCTACCTGAAATGTTTGACCCAAGTTAAACAATTTAAAGGCAATGCTACCAAATACTAATTGAGTGTATGTAAACTTCTGTCCCCCTTTGAATGTGATGAAAGAAATAAAAGCTGAAATAAATCATTCTCTCTACTATTATTCTGACATTTAACATTCTTAAAATAAAGTGGTGAAGTGGTAAACTGACCTAAGACAGGACATTTTTACTAGGATAAAATGTCAGTATTTGTGAAAAGCTGAGGTTAAATGTATTTGGCTAAGGTGTATGTAAACTTCCGACTTCAACTGTACATCTGGGATGAGTAGTGCAAGATATGTAAACATCATTATTAGGGTTGCAAAGGGTCGGAAACTTTCCAGAAGTTTTCCGGAAATTTTCCATGGGAAGTTAAGCCCAGGAATTTGGGGAATTTTGCTTAAATTCATCAAAAAGGTAAGCTTATAACTGTGAACCTTTTTTGTGGGATACACATAAGGCAATTATAGGTCTTGTGGCATATTTTGGTTCAACTATCCCCAATTCAATGGAATGACAACCCTCTGCATGCACAGTGTATTCTTCCATCACATGTGCAGTGCACTCTTCCATCACATGTACAGCTGATCCTCAAGATCTTACACACTAATGAGATGCTATTGAGCCCACACTACTACACTGTCTGAGCCAAGGACTACATGCTTTCTGGTAAGTTTTGATTACAATACTGGGTGGGGTGAATATATTTTATATGACATACATGATTTTTTGTTAATAACTAGTAAATAGTAGCCTACAGCAAAGTGTGTTCATATAATTTCTAACTTGTTAACAATTTCTGCTAGTTAGTTTTTGCTACCATGTGGGTTGTTTAATCTAACTGCTTAACTATTTATCTGTACATGGAATTGTATTTTTTTATTCATTTTTTCTCATCTTTACAGGAAAATGCCACGGGCACTATCTGATGTGTGGAGACATTTCACTGCAGCTAATGTAGAAGGAAAARCTGTGTACATTTGCAAATACTGTGACAAATCATATGTGAATAATGCATCAAAGATGCAGAATCATCTGGCCAAGTGCATAAAGTTCCCTCAGCGATCACAACAAGCAAACTCTGACAAAAGTCCCTCTACTTCTAGTCGAGGTGAAAATGATAAATCAGACACCTTATCAATAGCAACAGCTCATGGTCCTCCTGGAATCAGAAGTTTTTTTTTTACTCAATGGAGGTACGTAGTCAGATAAATGCTGATGAATGTCTTGCTCGAGCTGTGTATGCAACTGGTTCACCTCTGATGCTCACAGGCAATGTGTATTGGAAGAGATTTCTGAATGTTCTTCACCCAGCATACACCCCTCCAACCAGAGTTCAGGTGAAGGTCAAGCAAATCATAGAGAAAGCAGACTGTGTAGCAATCATCTCTGATGGGTGGTTGAATGTTCGTGGCAAGGAATAGTTAGCTATATCATCTCCACCCCTCAACCAGTATTCTACAAGAGCACAGACACAAGGGACAACAGACACACTGGTCTCTACATTGCAGATGAGCTGAAGGCAGTCATCAATGACCTTGGATCACAGAAGGTATTTGCACTGGTAACAGACAATGCTGCAAACATGGAGGCCGCTTTGTCTAAAGTTGAGGAGTCCTACCCTCACATCACACCCATTGGCTGTGCTGCTCATGCATTGAATCTGCTCCTCAAGGACATCGTGGTACTGAAAACAATGGATACACTCTACAAGAGAGCCAGGGAAATGGTTAGGTATGTGAAGGGTCATCAAGTTACAGCAGCAATCTACCTCACCAAGCAAAGTGAGAAGAATAAGAGCACCACATTGATGCTGTCCAGCAACACCCGTTGGTGTGGTGTTGTCATCATGTTTGACAGTCTTCTGGAGGGGAAGGAGTCTCTCCAAGAAATGGCCATATCACAGTCTGCCGATATGGACAGCCCCATCGAGGATCCTCCTGGATGATGTATTTTGGGAGAGAGTGGTAAGCAGCCTGAAACTCCTGAAACCTATAGCAGTAGCCATTGTACGGATTGAGGGAGACAATGCCATCCTGTCTGATGTTCAGACTCTGCTTGTAGATGTAAGAGAAGAAATCCGTACTGCCCTGCCCACTTCACTGTTGCTCCAAGCAGAGGAAACTGCAGTTCTGAAATACATCAAAAATCGTGAAGACTTCTGCTTGAAGCCCATACATGCCGCAGTGTACAAGTTGAACCCCAAGTGTGCTGGCAAGAGCATCCTGTCTGCTGCAGAGATCAACAAAGCCTATGGTGTCATCACTACCGTGTCTCTCAACCTTGGCCTGGATGAGGGCAAGGTTCTTGGCAGTCTGGCAAAGTACACTTCCAAGCAAAGGCTTTGGGATGGAGATGCAATATGGCAGTCGTGCCAACATATCTCATCAGCCACCTGGTGGACGGGACTTTGTGAATCTGAGACTCGTTCCCCTGTTGCCTCCATCATCCTCCAAATCCCCCCAACATCAGCCGCCTCAGAGCGCAACTGGTCCTTGTTTGGAAACACACACACCAAAGCACGCAACAGGCTGACCAATACAAGGGTTGAAAAATTGGTGGCCATCAGGGCAAATTTGAGGCTTTTTGAGCCTGACAACAAGCCATCCTCAACAAGGTTGGAAAGTGACAGTGAAGATGAGGCCTCAGAGTCTGATGTTCAAGAGGTGGACATTGAGGAGGTCCAAGGAGAAGACATGGAAGCCTGAGAGGAAGACAACCAAAGCTTTAGTCTAGAAACTATCATTTTACAGATGCATGTTGAAATCGTTTGTGGGAGATGTGATGGATCATTGGGGATCATTCAATATTCACTTTATTTTGTTGTTCAGTGAAATTATCCCATGTGAAGAGTCCACTCATTTAATTAAAGTTAAATTCGTAACAATTTTTAAAAACATTTTATTTCTATTGGAAGGATTTATCATTTGCAATTATGTATACTTATAAGGTAAAAAGTTTATGTTTCTGTCTCCATATGATATGGTAAATATATTCAATGCAAAAAGCATCTACATTGAAATTGTATTAATATTAATTTACATATATTTCCGTTAATTCCCATATATTCTGGTTAATTCCCACAAAAAGTTTCCACCTCTGAATATTCCCCAAAATGTGCAACCCTTAATCAWTATTAGTGGCATTAATAATCAAGGCTGTATGTAGGCAGCAGCCTCTCTGTTAGTGATGGCTGTTTAACAGTCTGATGGCCTTGAGAGAAGATATTTTTCAGCCTCTCTGTCCCAGCTTTGATGCACCTGTACTGACCTTTCCAAATCATGTCCCATCAATTGAATTTACCACAGGTGAACTCCAATCAAGTTGTAGAAACATTTCAAGGATGATCAATGGAAACAGGATGCACATGAGCTCAATTGTGCGTCTCATCGCAAAGGGTCTGAATACTTCTGTAAATGTGATATTTCAGTTTTTATTTGTAATATATTTGCAAAAATGTCTAAAAACCTGTTTTTGCTTAGTCATTATGGGGTATTTTGTGTAGATTAATAATATAGGACAAAAAACACACATCATGACAAGAGAGACACCACTACATAAATAGAGACCCATGAAAACATCATAGCATGGCAGCAACACATGACAACGATGCATGGTACCAACACATGACAACAACATGGTAGCAGCACAAAACAAGGTACTAACATTATTGGGCACAGACAACAGCACAATCGGCAAGAAGGTAGAGACAACAATACATCACACAGTGTTCATGATTGAGTCTTTGAATGAAGAGATGGAGATAAAACTGTCCAGTGTGTGTGCATGTCTATATACTGTATATCTATCTATATTGAATATCTATGGTAGTATCATTCCTACATTTTGCTACCATTTATTATTCAGCGTTTCTTAAAGTATGGGTCGCGGACCTGTTAATGGTGGGTCGCGATGTAAATGTATAATTGTTTCAWTAATTACCGTAATTGATTAGGCTAAGTGCAACTGCGCTCTCGGTTYAGTGCGCTCTCTGCTTAGCAGCAGTCTCTGCTCTAGTTTGGCAGCTGCGCAAGTGGGAGAGGTAGCGGGAGATGCCCGTGTGCTTCGTGGTTTACTGGATCTTTTTTCTGCAGTTTTCTTGAAGATCACTCCGCGACCCACACGCTGCAGCGCTGTGGTACAAGCCACTGACTTGTTATTCTTCACCGCTGTCATGAAATTGACTCATGTACAGTGATTACTTTTTGTCTCTTTCATACACACTTTAAGAAATAACGAGGAGCGCTCACAATGTGTTTCGTGTGGGGAAGTGCTTAGTAATGAGTCTTTCAAAACGAACAACTTAATAAAACGACACGTCCTGACCAAACATCCAGGCAGTACTGTACATGGCGGTAAACCCAGGGAGTTATTTCAGAACAAGGCAGAATGCTTCAGGAAACAGTGCTTCGAAAGTGGAAAAGTAAGTCAACTAACAAGGCATTGTTGTCATTTTATAACAAGTGATGATAAACAGAAATAAGGGAGTACTATCTCTGATAGTAACGTTAGTAGATGTAAGTTTCTCTTTCAAACACAGCTAATAGCTAATGTTAGCCAAAGCAAGCTAACTAGCTACTGATAGTGCAAACCTAAGAAACAGTACAGAGGAAGATTAAAAATGATCAGGCCAACTGTACATTTTACTGTAGAAATTATTGTTGAAAACAAGTCTAGGTTGGAACTGTTGCTGTTATAAGTAATCATTTTTATTCTGAACTGGAATAAACTGATTGAAGCAAGATGCTTTTTGAGGCAAACACACACAGTTCTGGGTTGCTCATCTGCAGCAGGAAGCAGTCTCCTGCCTGACTGAGAAAGCAGTAGATGTTCTGATCCAGTTTGACACCACATACCTATGCAAGTCAGGGTTCTCAAGTACAGAAACAGTGTCAGTGCTGAGCATCACCTCAGTGTTGCACTGTCTAAAACAGCCCAGAATAGACCTGCTTGTTGAAAACTTCAACCAGCCACACATCTCTCATTAGGACTGTGTGTGGTTTCTGGGCTACATCTGTGTGACGTGATCAATCAGTTTATTCCAGTTCAGAATACATTTAAAAAAAAAAAAGGTATTTTAAAAGCAACAGTTCCAACCTAGACTTTCTATCAACAATAATTTATACAGTAAGATGTACAGTAGGGCTGATCATTTTTAAAATCTATACTGTTACTTAGGGTTGCACGATCAAAAAGCCTGTGTGTGTGTGTTCTGTTATACATCTGTGTGATGTGGTCAATCCGTTTATTCCAGTTCAGAATGAAATCATTTATTGTATTTTAACCGCAACAGTTCCAACCTAGACAGGTATGTAAGAGTGTTTTTAATGGGGAAAAATAAACAAAAGATATTTATGGGTATTTCATTGTTATTTGTTTTTGTCTATATTGCATTTTTTTAGGCATAAGGGCAATGAAATGTACCGATATTAACGTATAGTTGCATATTTTCCTATGCTTGGATCCCAGGAAAACAGAATTTCTCATTTGGGTCCCAGGCTGAAAAGTTTAAGAACCGCTGTATCATGTACATGATTCCACTGGAATATTCCTTTAAGAATACACACCCAATCAACAGCCTCTTAATCTTTGGCTATTACCTGATTGGCCAGTTGTCCCGGCTAAAGTAAATTGTCTTCTGGTTTTAATCTCGGCCAGTACGACATCCAGCATGCTGTTTTATCCGTGAAGATTATTAATGAGGAACAAAAACAGTTTCTGGTGGATTTGGTAATTGTTGGGTTTGAAAGTTGTCTAACATTAGCTTTCTTGCTCGCCAGTTTATAGCCTAGAATTGCAGGTGGGGGGTTTCTGTTTTAGCTTGCTCTGTTCTCATCAACAAAGATCATTATCTGTTAGCCAGGTGCTAGATGCCTAGCGCTAGCAGTACTCAATTTAGTACAGACACAGGTCTACGGAGCAGACTAGTAGCTAATTTGCTACAGCATTAGCAAAGAGGCTAGTACCATAAAATGCACTTTCTGACATGGTAAACACCGCAACATTATGATAATGTTGTGAATAGATCGCCGCTATTGCTGGTGGTTTGTTTGTAAGTAGACTAGCAAGCTAGTTCCGAGTTTATGGCTCTTAGTAGGCTTCAGCATTTCGTAGTTTGGTTCATGCAGACTTTTATTGGTTCATAATTCTGAAGAAATCATTTGATACGGCAACCTACTATTACATGTTTGTGTTGGAAGGGTGATGGTCTAGCTCACGAGTTCAGTCAGCTTGGTATTTTCTCCACGGAACTCAAAGAAAGATGAAGGTTAACCAGACTGAGGTACTCAAGTCAACTAGATGGAGAACACACCTGGAAAAAGTTAACATAACCAAGAGGACTAAACAGTCCAAAACGAATGGGGTTACTTTGAACTCCATCCAAATAAAAAATGAACCAAGAAACTTTGAGCAGAAGGAAATAGGTGACCGTTCCAAACTTTTCTTGCTGAAGAAGCATGTCAAGCAACATCAAACTACATCCAACCAACCGACCCCGTGTAGTGAAATATCATGGAGTCCTCTAGTGATGCTAACAAGATTGTCTAAGGTAAGAAGAGTTAGTAGTCTTTCCAAACATGTGATAGTTAATAACTAGACGAGTGTTTAGACTGTTGGTTAATGCATACTGTTTTCTTCATCTATCTAATCAATAAGGTGGTGGTTAAGACTCTTCTGAGCGATACTAAAGTGTGTTTAGTGAAGGATGAGAGAAATGACATTTCCCATTGTCTGTTCCCTTTCTCCCCTCTTATCATACCCTTCTTTCTTCTTTACCTTCCTTCCACCCACCCATCTCTGTCCTTCCTCAGTCTTGTCTCCTCAGTTCTTTCCTTGTCCACACTGCACCATCTCCTTTACTGACTGTTACTTCCTGGAGAACCACATCAAGACCAAACACCAGAAGCAGTACCTGGCCATGTTGAAAAGCCAAGTCTCAAAGAGTAAAAGAGTGTACGGCCCCACACACAGCTGTGCCCGCTGTAGCTGCATGTTCCATACACCACGACAGCTAGACATCCACACCCGCCAGGCCCACCCCTCTGCCCGTCCCCAGAAACCTGCACCTCCCCGGAGAACTGGTCGTCCCCACAGGGTTCAGGAGAAATTCCACACCTGCTCAGTGTGCCCGCAGATTCCCGTACCTGGGCAGCCTGCTGAAGCACTGCAAGAATTTGCACAATATGGCCGTTGTTCGCATCGATGGACACCTCAGTTGCGCGGACTGTGGGAAGAGCTTTGAGAATTGCTGGGGACTGGGTCCTCACCGGTGTCACGAACCAGAGGACACTAAGCCTGTGATATGTCTGGAAGTCGGCTTCCATTGCTCTGAGTGTGGCAAGATCCTCACTACTCCTACGAGCTTGAACACTCACATGCGCTTCCACACCAGAGCCTTACGAATGCAAGGAAGATTCTCGAACGGCAGCTGTTTAGGCAAACACCTGCTGATACACAAGGGGGTCAAAGAATTCAAATGCCAGAATTGTAGGAAGGCTTTCGCCCAGGCAAACCTTCTGAGGAATCACATGACCGGTCACTCTGGTGATAGAAAGTTCTCCTGCTCCCATTGCGACAAGCGGTATGCATACAAGGGTAGTCTGGAGCTTCACCTGCGCACACACTCAGGGGAGAGACATTTCAAATGTACTGTGTGTGGTAAAGACTTTGCTGACAAAGATTATCTGAAGACACACCTGAATATTCACAACAACCAGAAAAACTACCATTGTGGCGTTTGTGGGCGGGAGTTCATAAGGCTTGGGTTATTGAAGTTACACATGCGCTCACACACCGGGGAGAGGCCCTACCACTGCACAGTGTGCGACAAGGAGTTTCTTAGACTCTCACACCTGAAGAACCATCATCTCACTCACACAGGTGAAAAACCATACACCTGTACCGAGTGCGGTAAAAGCTTCACTCAGACTGGAGATCTGACCAAACACAAGCGCCTCCACACTGGGGAGAGGCCATTTGAATGTTCTGAATGCCACAGCAGGTTTATCTGTTCAGGTTCTCTGACTCTGCACATGAGGACCCACACTCACCGTGACGTAAAGCCATACTCCTGCCAAGAGTGCGGGAAGAGCTTTTATGAACAGAGTCATGTGAACGGCCACATGAAAATCCACAAGGGGAACCTTATTCCTGTCCCCAATAATTTTTTTTGCTTTGTACGCAAGAGCAACCTCCAGTCACCTGCCTAGATGTCTTTAACTTAAATGCGTTAAACATATGAATGAATAGGAGGGGGATTTGTTCCCTTTAGTGATTGCTGCTTGACAGCAGATGCAAACTGTACCCCTACTGTGTATGGTAACTCCATATCACAGAATCTACCTATGATACCACAATGTCTTTAGCAATACTCCAATTTGTTCATATACATTAGGTTGTTAGTTACGTTTTTGTTGTCTAGTAGTTTTAACCTTTTTTTTTGAAGGGACAGTGATATACAGAAGATTGTTTGACTTATTGTCCTAGTGATGAGTAGGTGATAATGTTTTGAAAAGATGATGGTATGTTTATTTTTGTTTTGTAGTGTATTCCTTGACTTCGAACAAGAGCATTTATGTAAAGCTCACCCCATGCATTGTTATAAACATGACGTTAGATTCATGGGGCTCTCGAGTGGCGCAGGAGTCTAAGGCACTGCATCTCAGTGCTAAACGTGTCACTACAGACAACCTGGATTCGAACCAGGGTGTAGCACAACCGGCCGTGATTGGGAGTCCCATAGGGCGGCGCACAATTGGCCCAGCGTGGTCCGGGTTTGGCCGGTGTAGGCCGTCATTGTAAATATGAAGTTGTTCTTAACTAGTTACATTTAAAAAGAAATATATATATATAAAGTTAATTACATAAAGACCACTAGAACAGTTGAACACATGATTTGTTTCATTCCATAAGCCATCATTGGCCTGCACTGGTTGAAATGTTGCAATACCAAACCTATGAAGCCATACTTCTGCCAAGAATGTGGGAAAAGCTTCTATGAACAGAAACGCTTTAGACGCCACATGAAGACTCACACGGGGGGGAGATTGTACCCCTGCCCCCCTTGCTTTTCCAGCTTCAAACCAAACCTCTTGAAACACCTGCCTAATGTTGTAAATGATCATGATTTGACTTTTTTATATAACACCTTATAAAATGAAACTCATTATATTCATAGGTATCACTTGGAGATGACTCCACCACAGTGAAATTATAACGTTATAATGGAACGTCATTAGTAGGTTATAGTTACATTGTTTAATGAACTACGTCTTTGTACTATTTTTCTGGGTTTTTTTTCTTCATTTTATCGCTTTTTAAATGATACACAAGATTTGTATGCCGACTCCTGCTGATGACTGACAATAAAGGTGACGGTCTTTGAAAGATGGCGTGTATGTTGTGTTTTGTGCTTAAAGGTAGACTTCGTGAAATGACGTTGCCACGAGCAGCACCACAGATAATGCGAGATGCAAGACTTTGCTCTCACGTGGTATCTGTGCCAGTGGAGGCTCGTGGGAGGAGCTATAGGAGGACGGGCTCGTTGTAATGTCTGGAATGGAACCGAGTCAAACGTCGTTTCCATATGTTTGTGTTTCATACTGTTCAATTTATTCAATTCCGGCCATTACAATGATTCTGTCCTCCTATAGCTCCTCCCACCAGCCTCCTCTGATCTACACTATGTACATGGGTTACCACTTGAACAGAGAACCACCCATCCTGTCATTAACTGATTTGAACCAGTCCATAGGATAAGAACCATCATTGGCCTGCAGTGGTGTTGATATCACTTTGTCCTGTACAGCATTGTTTCCCAACCAGGGGTACTAGCCTAGGACCCCTGGAGGTACTTGAGAAAACTCATAGACTTATGAGACAATAGGCCTACTGGTAAAATGCACATGATGGGATACTTCAAGGGTACTCCAGGAAAAGCTACATTTAGTTGATGGTACAGTAACCAAAAACGGTTGGGAACCAATGCTAAACAGTATCGTTCCCACATTTTGACAGCAGAAGAGGCCTGTTATTGCAATAAAATAACTATTTTTATTATCAGAAACATATCACACATTTCCAGTATCATTTATTTTGAGGAATATTGCTTTAAGAATCCACATCAATAAACCGCCTCCAAATCGCTGCATCTCGAGGATCCATTACCTGATTGGTCAAGGCCACGTTTAGTAGGCACTTTAAGGATATAAACTAGGAAGTGCAGCGTTTTTATGGCGTCGACAAAGGTAGGCGAGGCTGTGTTTGCCCTTCTATCATTGAGCATTTACGAGATATAAAATATGTTAGCCTTTGCTGTATTGTTCTTATCAACAAAGACGAGACTACTCGTTAACGACTTCYGTGAAACTCCATGTGATTATTGCATTTTCGTTGTAGTGTGTTGCACCAAAGATACTGGATATAATGAGATGCGTGTGTCTCCGCCCTAACAATGGGGATTCGTTGTCCACAGAGCATAACGGCGAGGTCCCCCCTATTGCTTTCTTTAGATAGGTGGATACATCTCTTTTTTTATATATTCTATGAGGGGTGTTAACGTCCACCGCCTGTAGACCGTCTTGAATTTCAACAGGGACAGCTCTAGTATAAAGTGATTTTCTCAAAGTTGCCGGGATGTCAGTGCATCACACTTATATCAGTACACTCGTAATAACCTAAGCATTACCAAACTTCTATTATATCAAATAAGCCGCACTTATTAAAATAGCATTTCCTTTTTATCTTGACTAAATTCGACACTCATTGCCCCGACCCCATACAAAAACTCCATACATAACTAATGATCTGCTTAACGTGGACAGATTTTGGGCAGAGTACGCCCTCTTGCATTGCCTCTCCCTATCTGGTTGCACTTGCACTCAGTAGCATCAATGAATCACACGATTACATAGGATTGACGTCAAACGGAAGAACCAAGGACAGGATGGTTCCAGGGGCTATTCATTAGCTGATTCTGTTGCAAAACGTTTCTTTAACGGAAGCAAAAGGAACGAAACGGGGAAGGACCTATCTGAATTTGTCCAATAGAAACTCGTGGTTGGACTAATGACTACACCCCTGATGTTCTGAGATTCTATCTGGTGTTTACAAAACAACTTCTGCTGTGAGATTATTATATCAGGGTTCAAGGATGCTGTGAGATTAGGATATCCTGACCTGTTTAAAAGCGCTACGTGGTCAAGCTGATGTTTGCATCTGATGTTTGCGATACGCCTCTACAGAAGTCAGGGCATTTATACTTATTGCACTTTGTCAAGCAGCGCAGATCTGTTGTAAAGGAAGTTGTCAAGGAATGAGTTTGTGTTTATACAGGACCTCCCATCCCCACCTACCGTCACCCAATCATGTCAATGCGGAGGAGCTAAATGGAGCCCTCCACATTGTTACACCATTTGCGAAACGCACGGCGGTACGGTATGGAGCTCAATTTGGCATATGCATGCCCCCAGAGGCTCCGAAATTGCTTCACATCATCCATATGGAGCCTCCGACCGCATAAATCGGCTTTTAGACTAAGCGATTTTCACGGTAGAGTAAAGGATGGCAATGTATGGGAAATTAATGGCTGCAGTATTGCCGTTATAATTACTACATTATGCATGGAWTGCCAAGGCGTAAATGTATTCTAATTTAAAATGTATGTTCTGTACCTATCTATTAATGTTATGTAATATGTTATGTTTTGTTTGGACCCCAGTAAGAGTAGCTAATTGGCATCCTAATAAAATACAAATCATAGCAGCTCAAGACATTAGCTAGTTAGTTTAGGGATCCTGAGTGGCGCAGCAGTCTAAGGCACTGCATCTTAGTGCTAGAGGCGTCACTACAGACCCTGGTTCGATATTAGTATGATCCCTGCCTGGTATTGCTCTCTAAGGGATGATGCTCAATAAAACCTGATCTTTTCCCCACAGAATTCAAATGAAGAAGCACTCCAGTCAACAAGATGAAGAACAAACCTGGGAAAAAGCAACACAACAAAACCAAGCGGACTAAACACCATCKAGACCCCATCAAAACAGAGTGTGGAACACAGTCAGATGATGCTTATTGCAATAGAGAAGAACCAGACATTAGCCAATCACCCTACATTACTAAAGGGGTTTGTATCAGCTCCATCCAAATCAAAGAGGAACCAACAGACTTTGAACAGCAGGGRATGGGAGAGGAACMAAACCGTTCTGTTCCTTCCTTCCAGRAGAAGCACATCAAACATCAAAATACATCCAGTCCTATGACCGGGTGTAGCCAGATATCAAGGAGTCCTATGGTGATGCTAACAAGATTGTCTAATGTAAGAAGAGTTAGTGGTCTTTCCCAACATGTGACAGTTAGTAACTAGACAATAGTATTTAGACTTTTGGTTCATGCATACTGTTTCTTCATCTTTCTAATCCATAAGGTGGTGGTTAAGACTCTTCTGCGAGACACTAAAGTGTGTTTGGTGAAGGAGGAAAACCCAGATGTGCCCGATGGAGGTAAGGCATAGTTCATACATCCAGTCCACCCTCAACACTGCATTTGAAATGGATGATGGGATTACTTGAACATCACTTGAACATTAATTTAGCAAACTTTGAAATGAATATTCAGCAAAGATATTTACTCAAGTATTTTATTGTTGAATGAGGAAATGTAASAAATCACATTTGTGTTCTGTTTCCTCTCTCCCCACATCGCTCTCTTCTCACTCTTTCTACCTTCTTTCCACTGCTCTGTCCCTCCCTCTCCCTCAGTCTCTACTTCTCAGTTCTTTCCTTGTCCACACTGCACCATTTCCTTCACTGACTGTTACTTCCTGGAGAATCACATCAAGACCAAACACCCGAAGCAGTACCTGGCCATGTTGAAAAGCCACGTCTCAAAGAGTAAAACCGTGTATGCCCCCACACACAGCTGTCCCCACTGTAGCTGCATGTTTCATACCCCACGACAGCTACACGTCCACACCCGTCAGGCCCACCCCTCTGCCCCACTAAGGAAACTCCACCCCTGCCCCTATTGTGCCCGCAGCTTCCAGTACATAGCCAGACTGCATACTCACTGCAAGRTTTGGCACAAAATGTCTGTCGCTTTCACAGATGGATACCTCAGTTGCGCTGACTGTGGAAAGAGTTTCAAGAATTGCTGGGGACTGGGGCCTCACCAGTGTCACAAGCCTGAGAACACTAAGCTTGAGGATGGCCCTGTCTGTCTGAACATTGGCATGCCATGCTCAGAGTGTGGCAAAAGCTGCTCTAGTCCTCGGAATCTGCGCATTCACATGCGCACACACACCGGCGAGAAGCCTTACGTCTGTAAGGAGTGTGGCAAGAGCTTCTCAGAAGACAGCAGTTACCGCAAACACATGATGATACACTCGGGGGTCAAGCCATTCAAATGCCAGGATTGTGGAAAGGGTTTTGCCCGGATGGGGCGCCTCCRAGTTCACATGACTATTCACTCTGGCGAGAAGTCTTTCTCCTGCTCCAAATGTGACAAGCGGTTTGCATACAAGGACTGTCTGAAGCTTCACCTGCGCACACACTCAGGKGAGAGACCTTTCAAATGTACTGTGTGTGGTAAAGACTTTGCTTACAGAAATTATCTGAAGTTGCATCWGAAGATCCACARCAATGAAAGRAACTACCATTGTGGGGTTTGTGGGCTGAAGTTCATAAACAGTGCTGCGTTGAAAACCCACCAGCGCACACACACTGGGGAGAGGCCTTTCCATTGCACAGTGTGTGACAAGACATTTTTCCGACATGAACACCTGAAGAACCACCAGCGCACTCACACAGGTGAGAAACCATACACCTGTACMGAGTGCGGTAAAAGCTTCACTCAGTCTGGAGATCTGACCAAACACAAGCGCATCCACACTGGGGAGAGGCCATTTGAATGTTCTGAATGCCACCGACGGTTTATCTGTTCTGCTGATCTGAACAGACACATGAGGATCCACAATAACTCACGGCCATATCCCTGCCAGGAGTGTGACAAGAGATTCCGCTTGGCCAACCACCTTAAAATTCACATGAGGACCCACACTGGGGAGAGACCRTACTCCTGCCCCCGCTGCCATCGCACCTTCGCTCGCACCCACCACCTCTCTGGTCACCTCCCTAGATGTCGCTGAATGATGAAATTAGAATGTATATAAAGTCTTTTACTCTTGTTGTAGTGATTTAATAAGGGAACATTGATGTACAGAAGATGGTTTTGTGCCTGACTCTGTTGTGGTAATGCCAATAAAGGCCGCTATAGTCTGTGAGAGATGGCACGCCTGTTGTGTAGTTCTGGTGTTTTTTGTGTATGCAAACTTGTTGATTGAGTTTGAGGCGTGCGTAGCCAATAAGAGAGTCATATCACAAACATTTCAGTCTCCCAGTATACATTGGCCTGCACTGGCTGGTTTTGATATTGCAGCATGTCTGACTCTGCATATTACGATATGCACGCTATTGAAGTGGATTGATTTAAGCTCTTAAAGGCTCTGCATGGTAAATCTGCCACCTGCTGTGGCCGTATAGCACTTACTGAGATGCAGCCGCCACAGTAGCCAGAACAATGTTTATACAGGACCTCCCGCCCCCACTTACCGCCAACCAATCATGTCAATGCTGAGCTATACAGTGCCCTCTGCATTGTTACAAAATGTGAAAGGCGCACAGCGATGTGGTACGGAGCTTGATTTGGCCTCTGCATGCCCCCGGAGGCTGCGTAATTGTGTCACACCTTCCATACAACGCCTCCGACCACATTTGTGGATCAAGCATAAATTGGCTTTCAGGCTACAATATCATTCCCACATTTTGATAGTCACATTGTGGACCTAGGGACATTCTCAATTAGCTTACCTAACTCTTTCGTCATCTCCTCGCCTCTTTTTGAAAAAGGTCAAAGGTAATCAAAGAGAGGAGGAGAGGAAATGTGGAAACAAATGCACATGTATGAAGACTCCTTCACGTGCAAATTAAATGTTTAAAGTAGTAAAACGTCATTTAGTTTCATAAATAAAAGGATAAGTAGCATGTCGTTTTTAAATACGTGCCTGCTTTTCTCTGTTAAGAACAGGTGATTCAAATTGGGGTGTAGCGGATCTCCAAACCCTCCCACAAAAGACTCCGGTAGGATAATCTTGTGCTTCCTTGACATGAGGATGCGAGGACACTCCTCAGTTCTACTAACATATTGACACTCGACCACTTATCGGTTTCTGGGTCACGTTGGATTCGAGGAGAGGACAGAGGATTCGAGGAGAGGACAGCCTTTTTCCCCAAATGAGAACATCCCCTAATCTCTGAAATCCCAGACCTAGGGCAACAAGGCTGTGGGTTGTAGGTCTTGTAGTTGAAGAAGGTGACACAATGTGCCATCAGTGCAATAGACTAAAATAAAAAAAGTATATATATTGGTGTGCCAGTTAAAGGGTTATTAATGATGCAAGGTGATCAGTCAGTCTCGACTTGCCTTTAAAGTCGGCTGCAATATCGAACGCGCTCATTTATAACTAACTCAAAATAGTTCATTTATGTCGTTTTCAATGAGGGGGTTCGATTAATCTTGCCCAGGCAAGCGTGTAGTCGTGTTTTGCACCTGCTGAAAGTAGATTGCATTCGATTTGGAACCGAGCTGCCTCSGCGTGAGACCACTGATTAACAAAAAGGAAGAGGAAGGCACAACTCGCAGAAACTCGGTCTCTCTCCAGTAGGTGGCGTTTGTTCATTGTTTCAACGAACAAGTAAGGAGTTTAGATGAGTGTAGAACCGGTGCCTCCCACTTCTCTTTCTATTCTGGTTAGAAACCGTTTGCGCTGTTCTGTGAAGGGAGTAGCACACAGCGTTGTACGAGATCTTCAGTTTCTTGGCAATTTCTCGCATGGAATAGCCTTCATTTCTCAGAACAAGAATAGACTGACGAATTTCAGTGGAAAGTTATTTGTTTCTGGCCATTTTGAGTCTGTAATCGAACCCACAATTGCTGATGCGCCAGATACTCAACTAGTCTAAAGAAGGTCAGTTGTATTGCTTCTTTAATCAAAACAACAGTTTTCAGCTGTGCTAACATAATTGCAAAAGGGTTTTCTAATGATCAATTAGCCTTTTAAAATGAGAAACTTGGATTAGCTAACACAACATGCCATTGGAACACAGGAGTGGTGGATGCTGATAATGGGCCTCTGTACACCTATGTAGATATTCCATTAAAAATCAGCCGTTTCCATCTACAATAGTCATTTACAACATTAACAATGTATACACTGTATTTCAGATCAATTTGATGTTATTTTAATGGACAAAAAAAATAAAATTCTTTCAAAAACAAGGACATTTCGAAGTGACCCCAAACTTTTGAACGGTAGAGTATATTTAACAGATGTTATTGCGGGTGTAGCGAAATACTTGTGTTCCGAGCTCCAACAGTGAATTAATATCTAACAATTCACAACAATGCACAAATCTAAAAGTAAAAGAATGGAATTAAGAAATATATAAATATTAGCACGAGCAATGTCGGAGTGGCATTAACTAAAATACAGTAGAATAGAATACAGTATATACATATGAGATGAGTAACGCAGTATGTAAACATTATTAAGGTGACAAGTGTTCCATTATTAAGGTGACAAGTGTTCCATTATTAAAGTGGCCAGTGATTCCATGTCTATGTATTTAGGGCAGCAGCCTCTAAGGTGCAGTGTTGAGTAGTCGGGTGGTAGCCGGCTAGTGATGGCTATTTAACAGTCTGCATAGAGATGCTTGGGAATATGGTCTATGGGGTATATCTGACCTCCATCATCTAGGACATGACAATGGTTAATCAAATCTCCCCATTTCTGAAAAAAAAAATTTGACAGTTTTGCAGGCCTTCTCATACAGCTGTAACTGAATATCAAGACCTTTCTTGAGTTGGGTTCTGGGATGGTGCAACTGTTGAGAATCTGAGTCTATGGTTGTTGT
Organism: Salvelinus sp. IW2-2015; assembly: GCF_002910315.2. Lineage (NCBI taxonomy): Eukaryota > Metazoa > Chordata > Actinopteri > Salmoniformes > Salmonidae > Salvelinus > Salvelinus sp. IW2-2015. The sequence goes on from NC_036845.1 coordinate 1,496,644, forward strand.
GGGGGAAAGGGGTTGAGTATGTATGCGTGTGTGTATCCCACAACTGTTGCGAGGGAGTAAAAGATGTTAGGGACAATATAGGAAGATTCACAATAGTTGTTTGCTAATATAATAATTGCTTGCCATAATGTAATTTTGGTAATGGCGAGACTGGTGAGAGGTAAAAATCCTTTGTATAAATTGCCTACATTACTACAAACATTAACAGCTAATTATGTATAATATAAATCGAGGTGAGGGCGATGGAAATGCATTTGGCGGTTGATCTGCTTCTGTTCTGTGGGTGGCACTGTGTGCTCTTTTCGAAGGATGGGTCCCGGTTTCTCCGGGGCTATGTGATCCGGAGGGTCGAGGGTGGTCTGCCGGGCATTGGGATGACAACCCAACTCAGGATGAGGAGGGATTTTAGCGGGTGGTATAGGGGGGACCAATTGGAGGTTTACTTAGTAGCAATGCAAATATCATGGTACACCTATATAGACACTCAATCATCATGTTTCGTTTGCAAACATATATTTTGATTAATAGAATTTGAACGTGTGTCTTATTATGGTAAGTGGTGAAATAAGTACAGCCAGTTATAATTGCAATGGCTTAGCAGATAATAAGAAAAGATGATCAGAATTTACCTGGCTAAAAGATAAGGAATATAGTATCTATTGTTTACAGGAAACTCATTCAACAATTTTAGATGAAGTTTTGTGGAAAAAGGACCGGGGGGGTGAAATATATTTCTCCCATGGGCAAAGAAATTCAAAAGGGTTGATGATATTAACTAACAGTAATTTTGATCCAAATGTGCAAATTGTCCAAACAGATCATCAAGGAAGATGGATTATTTTGAATATGTTATTGGACAATAAACAGATATGACTTATTAACCTATACGGTACAAATAATGATGATCTAAGCTTCTTTGAAAATATATATACGAATTTATCACTCTACAAGCAACACTAGACTCTATTGTTATGGTGGGGGATTTTAATAAGGTTTTAAATACCTCTATGGACCGTAAAGGAAATCACACTATCACCCTCAGGCACTTAAGGAAATCATGAATGTCATGGATATGTTGGAATTAGTGGATATACAGAGGCTTAAATACCCTGACCTAGTGAGTTATACATGGAGGAGGCTTAATCAAGCTAGTCGTCTAGATTACTTTCTTATGTCATTCTCTCTGGCACCAAAAGTTTAAAAAGTGTTCATGGGGACAGAATGCGGTCAGATCATCACATAATTGGCATACATACTACACTTACAGAATTTCCACGTGGGCGAGGATATTGGAAATGTAATCAAAGCCTACTAGATGATAACTTGTTTATAACTAGGACATAAAAATGTATAACTAACTGTTTCCGACATAAAATAGAGTTAAAGTCGGAGTTTACATACATACATCGGTTGGGACATCTACTTTGTGCATGACACAAATAATTTTTCCAACAATTGTTTACAGACAGATTATTTCACTTATAACTCACTGTATCACAATTCCAGTGGGGGTAAGAAAGTCTTACAGTACAACTAAGTTGACTGTGCCTTTAAACAGCTTGAAAAATTCCAGAAAATTATGTTATGGCTTTAGAAGCTTCTGATAGGCTAATTGACATCCTTTGAGTCAATTGGAGGTGTACCTGTAGATGTATGATGTATTTTAAGGTCTACCTTCAAACTCAGTGCCTCTTTGCTTGACATCATGGGAAAATCAAAACAAATCAGCCAAGACATCGGAAAAAAATTGTAGACCTCCACAAGTCTGGGTCATCCTTGGAGCAATTTCCAAACACCTGAAGGTACCACATTCATCTGTTCAAACAATAGTATGCAAGTATAAACACCATGGGACCACGCAGCCGTCATACCGCTCAGGAAGGAGACGCATTCTGTCTCCTAGAGATGAACGTGCTTTGGTGCGAAAAGTGCAAATCAATCGCCGAACTACAGCAAAGGACCTTGTAAGATGCTGGAGGAAACAGGTACAAAAGTATCTATATCCACAGTAAAACGAGTCCTATATCGACAATACCTGAAAGGCCGCTCAGCAAGGAAGAAGCCACTGCTCCAAAACCGCATAAAAAAGCCAGACTACGGTTTGCAACTGCACATGGGGACAAATATTGTACTTTTTGGGGAAAAATGTCCTCTGGTCTGATGAAACAAAAATAGAACTGTTTGGCTATAATGACCATCGTTATGTTTGGAGGAAAAGAGGGAGGCTTGCAAGCCGAAGAACACCATCCCAACCGTGAAGCACAGGGGTGGCAGCATCATGTTGTGGGGGTGCTTTGCTGCAGGAGGGACTGGTGCACTTCACAAAATAGATGGCATCATGAGGGAGGAAAATTATGTGGATATATTGAAGCAACATCTCAAGTCATCAGTCAGGAAGTTAAAGCTTGGTCGCAAATGGGTCTTCCAAATTGACAATGACCCCAAGCATACTTCCAAAGTTGTGGCAAAATGGCTTGAGGACAACAAAGTAAAGGTATTGGAGTAGCCATCACAAAGCCCTGACCTCAATCCCATAGAAAATGTGTGGGCAGAACTGAAAAAGCGTGTGCGAGCAAGGTGGCCTACAAACCTGACTCAGTTACACCAGCTCTGTCAGGAGTGATGGGCCAAAATGCACCCAACTTATTGTGGGAAGCTTGTGGAAGGCTACCCCAAACGTTTGACCCAAGTTAAACAATTTAAAGGCAATGCTACCAAATACTAATTGACTGTATGTAAACTTCTGACCCACTGGGAATGTGATGAAAGAAATAAAAGCTGAAATAATCATTATCTCTACTACTATTCTGACATTTTACATTCTTAAAATAAAGTGGTGATCCTAACTGACCTAAGACAGGAAATGTTTAATAGGATTACATTTCAGGAATTGTGAAAAACAGAGTTTAAATGTATTTGGCTAAGGTGTATGTAAACTTCAACTTCAACTGTAAATGGATATATATATTTACCCCCAAAATATATGGTGCAGACAATTACATTGATGGAAGCAACAATCTATCTGAAATATTAAAGCTGATACATCCCTTAAAATAAAACAGTCTTGAGATAGAAGCTGTTTTTCAGTCTCTTGGTACCAGCTTTGATGCGCCTGTACTGACCTTGCCCTCTGGATGATAGCTGGGTGAACAGGCCGTGGCTCGGGTGGTTGATGTCCTTTGATATTTTTGTCCTTCCTGCGTTATCGGGTGCTGTAGGTGTCCTGGAGGGCAGGCAGTTTGCCACGGTGATGTGTTGGGCAGAACGTACCACACACTGGAGAGCCCTGCGGTTTAGGGTGGTGCAGTTGCCGTACAGGTGGTGATACAGCCCGACAGGATGCTCTCATTTGTGCATCTGGAAAGGTTTCTATTGGTCTTAGGGGCCATGCTGAATTTCTTCAGCCTCCTGAGTTTGAAGAGGCGCTGTTGCCCCTTCTTCGTCACACTGTCTGTGTGGGTGGACCATTTCAGAATGTTAGTGATGTGTAAGCCGGGGAACTTGGAGCTTTCCACCTTCTCCACTGCTGTCCCGTCGATGTGGATCGGAGTGTGCTCCCTCTGCTGTATCCTGAAGTACACGATCAGCTTCTTCGTTTTGTTGACAATGAGGGAGAGGTTATTTTCCTGGCACCACTCCGCCAGGGCCCTCACCTCCCTGTCGGATGTCTCATCATTGTTGGCAATCAGGCATACTACTGTTGTGTCATATGCAAACTTGATGATTGAGTTGGAGGCGTGCGTAGCCACGCAGTCATGAGTGAACAGCGAGAACAGGAGGGGGCTGAGCATGCACCCTTGTGGGGCCCCTGTGTTGAGGATCAGCGAAGTGGAAGTGTTGTTTCCTTCCTTCACCACCTGGGGCAGCCTGTCATGAAGTCCTGGACCCAGTTGCACAGGGCGGGGTTCAGACCTAGGGCCCCGAGCTTAATGATGAGCTTTGACGGTACTATGCTGTTGAAGGCTGAGCTATAGACAATGAACAGCATTCTGACGTAGGGGCAGTGCGATGGCGATTGCATCCTCTGTGGATCTATTGGGGCGGTAAGCACGTTGAAGTGGGTCTAGGGTGACAGGTAAGGTAGAGGTGATATGATCATTAACTAGCCTCTCAAGCACTTCATGAAGACAGAAGTGAGTGCTATGGGCGATAGTCATTTAGTTCAGTTACCTTTGCTTTCATGGTGGACATTTTGAAGCAAGTGGGGACAGCAGACTTGGATAGCGAGAGATTGAACATGTCCGTAACCCAATTCGCCCTTCCACTCCTTCTAAACAACGCCATTTTTTAAAACTTGGGCAAAGGATAAAATCTACAAAACTTAGTCCACTCTGTTTGTAACAGATTCTAGTGTTCTCTCATCACCATTTTTGGTAGTGAGTGGAAACGCTAACCGGATGCTTCACACTTATGCATCCTGTTGAAATATCTTGCTGATTATTCTGTCTGTGCCAATATGGCGCCGCGCATTTCAAATTCAAATACGCCATCGGGAGTTTTCCATAGAAATAGGTGGATGACGTCAGCGCTATCGCTATCTATTAACGCTGTCTATGCTTCAATGAGAGGGGGCAGTCTTTCTCCCTGGGTAAAGCGGTGGTTTGAAAATATGTTGTTGACTTTGATGCTCGTGCCCCTCTTCACCACAAACGACTTCAATTATGGGAGTCTCAGACCAAAGTACATAGCGAACGACAGAGCAGCAGAAGAGTTTTGTGCAAGTCATCAGGCTCATTCTTTTTTTTCTCAGTGGTCAGGCTAGACCCCTGGGCTTCTTCACACCATATTTGGTGTGAAGTGGAAATTCTAACCGGATGCTTCAGATTTACACATCCGGTGAAACATCTGGTTCCTTGTTCTATGGTTTCCACTAGTTACCAAATCCACAAAGTCAAAATTTGTTTAGAAATAAGGTTAGCACCGTGGTTACGGTTTAAAACCACGTTTTTTTTATTTTTTTATTGTAGAATAGGTTCCGTGTGGCACAGTTGGTAGAGCATTGTGCTTGTAACGTCAGAGTTGTGCATTCGATTCCCACGGGGGAACAGTACAAAAATGTATGCATTCACTACTGTATAGGAGTGTCTGCTAAATTAGGTATAATGWTTTTTTTTTAAAGAAAAGGGSYGGGGTTTATGGCTTTGTGGCTGTGGTAACTAGTGACGACCTTGTTCTTTATGTGGTGGAACGTTGCGGACATAGACCAGGAAGTGCAGCGTTTTAAGGCGTCAACAAAGGAAAGCGAAGCTGTGTGCTATTCTGTCGTTGAGCATTTACAAGATACAAAGTAATTGGCCTTCGTTGTGTTGTTCTCGTTTACAAAGACTATGCTACTAGCAGCTCAAAGCAGTAGCTAGTAGTCTGCAACAGTAAGTAGAGTTTGCTGCCTGTAATATAATCCTATAACGAGCTATGCTATGTCTGAGGGAGGGGGTTGGTAGCAACATGAATGCTAATGTCATATTGAGGGTTAGCTGACAACGTCACGAAAAGGATGCGCATGCTTCAATGTGGCATAACTCCATGTGTTGTGATTCTGGATAGCCAAATAGCTAACAACAATGACAAGAAGCTGCCGTGTGGGGAATCGTTAATGGCTCGTTTCATATCGTTTTATCTTGTTCTTGATACCATGTCGTATTTTGGGGTGTTTTTATTGTTGCCACGTCATCTATGCTATTATGGCTCAAATTCGCTAGCTAGCTAACCAAGAAATGTAACGATGTATTTGAGAGACAAGTTCTCATTGTGCAAATGTATTTATGTTTTCAATAAACATTGGAGACGAAATATAGTTTACATGTTGTCAGCAATTTAAGACAACCCCATCTGTTTTGCCTTAGTTGTACAGGCGTCGGTTTTGTTGCTAAACAACCAACCCGTCTATAGGCCTATTATTACTGGTAGGTTGACTGTTAAAAACGTATGCATTTACGTTGATTGTTCATACAGACTTGTGGTTTTACAAATTACCCGATTGTTCAAATCAAATGTTATTGGTCACATACACATGGTTAGCAGATGTTATTGCGAGTGTAGCGAAATGCTTGTTCTTCTAGTTCTGACAGTGCAGCAATATCTAACAAGTAATAAATATCAAACAATTCCACAACAAAAACCTAATACACACACATTTAAGTAAATTAATGAAATAAGAATGTATAAATATATGGATGAGCAATGTCAGAGCGGCATAAGCTAAGATGCAATAGATGGTATAGAATACAGTATATACACATGAGATGAGTAATGCAAGATATGTAAACATTGTTAAAGTAGCATTATTAAAGTGACTAGTGTTCCATTTATTAAAGTGACCAATGATTTCAAGTCTGTATATGGCAGCCTCTCTGTGCTAGTGATTGCTGTTTAACAGTCTGATGGCCTTGAGATAGAAGCTGTTTTTCAGTCTCGGTCCCAGCTTTGATGCACCTGTACTGACCTTGCATTCTGGATGATAGCGGGGTGAACATGCAGTGGCTCGGGTGGTTGTTGTCCTTGATGATCTTTTTGGTCTTCCTGTGACTTATAGTGTTGCATGGTTTATTAATATGATCACTGCTTGGTATAGCTCTCTAAGGGTGATGCTCAATAAAACCTGATCTTTTCCCCACAGAATTCAAATGAAGAAGCACTCCAGTCAACAAGATGAAGAACAAACCTGGGAAAAAGCAACACAACAAACCAAGGCGACTAAACACCATCGAGACCCCATCAAAACAGAGTGTGGAACACAGTCAGATGATGCTTATTGCAATAGAGAAGAACCAGACATTAGCCAATCACCCTACATTACTAAAGGGGTTTGTATCAGCTCCATCCAAATCAAAGAGGAACCAACAGACTTTGAACAGCAGGGATGGGAGAGGAACCAAACCGTTCTGTTCCTTCCTTCCAGAAGAAGCACATCAAACATCAAAATACATCCAGTCCTATGACCGGGTGTAGCCAGATATCAAGGAGTCCTATGGTGATGCTAACAAGATTGTCTAAGATAGAAGAAGAGTTAGTGGTCTTTCCCAACATGTGACAGTTAGTAACTAGACAATAGTATTTAGACTTTTTGTTCATGCAACTGTTTCTTTATCTTCTATATCCATAAGGTGGTGGTTAAGACTCTTCTGCGAGACACTAAAGTGTGTTTGGTGAAGGAGAAAACCCAGATGTGCCCGATGGAGGAAGGCATAGTTCATACATCCAGTCCACCCTCAACACTGCATTTGAAATGGATGATGGGATTACTTGACACATCACTTGAACATTAATTTAGCAAACTTTGAAATGAATATTCAGCAAAGATATTTACTCAAGTATTTTATTGTTGAATGAGGAAATGTAGGAAAACACAACTATGTTCTGTCCCATCTATCTCTTCTCCCTCTTTCTACCTTCTTTCCACTGTTCTGTCCCTCCCTCTCCCTCAGTCTCTTCTCCTCAGTTCTTTCCTTGTCCACACTGCACCATCTCCTTCACTGACTGTTACTTCCTGGAGAACCACATGAAGACCAAACACCAGAAGCAGTACCTGGCTTTGTTCAAAGGCCATGTCTCAACGAGTAAAACCGTGTATGCCCCCACACACAGCTGTCCCCACTGTAGCTGCATGTTTCATACCCCACGGCAGCTACACGTCCACACCCGTCAGGCCCACCCCTCTCCCTCTCTGAGAAAACTCCACCCCTGCCCCTATTGTGCCCGCAGCTTCCAGTACATAGCCAGACTGCATACTCACTGCAAGGTTTGGCATAAAATGGCTGTCGCTTTCACAGATGGGTACCTCAGTTGCGCTGACTGTGGAAAGAGTTTCAAGAATTGCTGGGGACTGGGGCCTCACCAGTGTCACAAGCCTGAGGACACTAAGCCTGAGAATGGCCCTGTCTGTCTGAACATTGGCATGCCATGCTCAGAGTGTGGCAAAAGCTGCTCTAGTCCTCAGAATCTGCGCATTCACATGCGCACACACACCGGCGAGAAGCCTTACGTCTGTAAGGAGTGTGGCAAGAGCTTCTCAGAAGCCAGCAGTCATTGCAAACACATGATGATACACTCGGGTGTCAAGCCATTCAAATGCCAGGACTGCGGAAAGGATTTTGCCCGGATGTGGCACCTCCGAGTTCACATGACCGTTCACTCTGGCGAGAAGCCTTTATCCTGCCCCAAATGTGACAGGCGGTTTGCATACAGTGATTCTTTGAAGCTTCACCTGCGCACACACTCAGGGGAGAGACCTTTCAAATGTACTGTGTGTGGTAAAGATTTTGCAGATAAAGGTTATCTTAAGTTGCATCTGAAGATCCACAGCAATGAAAGGAACTACCATTGTGGGGTTTGTGGGCTGAAGTTCATAAACATTGCTGCGTTGAAAACCCACCAGCGCACACACACTGGGGAGAGGCCTTTCCATTGCACAGTGTGTGACAAGACATTTTTCCGACACGCACACCTGAAGAACCACCAGCGCACTCACACAGGTGAGAAACCATACACCTGTACTGAGTGCGGCAAAAGCTTCACTCAGTCTGGAGATCTCACAAAACACATACGCACCCACACTGGAGAGAAGCCGTATGAATGTTCTGTCTGCCACGGCTGCTATACCTCTTCAGGGGATCTGGGCAAACATATGAGGATCCACAATAACTCACGGCCATATCACTGCCAGGAGTGTGACAAAAGCTTCCGCATGGTCGGCCACCTTAAAACTCACATGAGGACCCACACTGGTGAGAGACCGTACTCCTGCCCCCGCTGCCATCGTACTTTTGCTCGCGCCCACCACCTCTCTGGTCACCTGCCTAGATGTTGCTGAATGATTAGATTATTTATATACAGTCAACTCTTTTACTCTTGTTGTAGTTATTTATTAAGGGAACAGTGATGTACAGAATATGGTTTTGTGCCCTACTCTGTTGTGGTAATGCCAATAAATGGTAATGTCAATAAAGGCCTCTATAGTCTGTGAAAGATGGCACGCCTGTTGTCTGGTTCTGATGTATTTTGTGTATGTTTTTTCTTTGAGATGAAATAAGAGCCATATCACATACATTTCAATCTCCCAGTATTCTATTGGTAAACCATCATTGGCCTGCACTGGCTCGTTTTGATATTATACCATGTTGTACATTTCATATTACAATACGCAAGCTATTGAAGAGGATTGATTCAATAATTTAGGCTATTTGTCTTTGAAATCCCAGACCTAGGGCAACATTGTCAGTGTGGGAGTCAACCTGTCTTCCTATGGAGAATCAGGACAGTAAATAAAAGGGTATGCTCTATCCTCTTTACAACAGGTGCTTAATCCATTCAATAACTATCTTCTTGCTAATACAAAGACAACAATTCGTTCTTGATTGTAACCTTTATTTAATAGGAAAGTCAGTTAAGAACAATTTCTTATTTACAATGACGGCCTACTCCGGCCAAACCCGGATGACGCTGGGCCAATTGTTCTCTGCCCTATAGGACTCCCAATCACAGCCGGATGTGATACAGCCTGGATTCGAACCAGGTACTATAGTGATGCCTCTTGCACCGAGATGCAGTGCCTTAGACTGCTGCGCCACTCGGAGTCAGAACTGGCATAGCTACAAAAATTGCTGATACAAAACTGATACTTTTGGCGAGAATTAATATTTATTTAAGAATTATTGCACATAATCCAGGGGTCATTGCTTGATTGGTCAGGTACYGTGAATTATTAACGCAGGAATGGAAACGCTTGTCTATTATGATGACAAGATAGTCAAGTGACCGCTCTAACAATGGAAATACATGTTCTCCCTCAATTATGGAAGACAGGCGGGACCATTCTAGCCAATGAGAGGGCAGATATACTTGGGCACAACAGGCAGTACTTTACATGCTGACCAGACCGGACATGTCGCGTGCGCGAGCGTCGCAAAATAAATTTAGAAATCCATGTCTTTCAATTATTGCACTCACACTGCTCGGGCGCGCCGACGAGCGTCTGTGACGCCAAGGGCTAAAATAGAAGTCATTCCCATTTCTTTGTTATACCCACGTGGGTGACTGAAATAAGAACTTTGTTGCCGGTAGTCGTGGTAATACAATGAAAGTTTAGATGGATCACCATATAAATTCAAAGATGAAAAAGCCTGGAAGGAGGAGAGATGACTAAACGATTCGATTGGCCGTTTTATGTGTGGATTAATTGTAGGAGTAGAGGTCCTTGTGCATTTCAGGTAAAATAACAACTCAATGTTTATATCCCAGGACAAATTAGCTAGCAACAGCAAGCTAGCTAAATAGGACAAATTAACAAGCAAGTACAAGCTAGCTAGCTAAATTGCCATACATGTTTAATGCTTTTCGACCTGTCCCCAAATTAATGTAATTGGTTCAGAGTTTGTTTTGATATTTTAACCTGCGTGTCGTGATCGCGTTTGGTGTGGGGGGGGCAAAATACATTTATGCACGATGGCGCACGCGCGCAGCTGGTTTGGGTTCCGTGTTAAGTCGTTTTTCTCCTAGTTGCCGTAATGCAACGTGCATCCACTTATATCCGTACATTTGTAACAACCTAAACATTACGAAACTTCTATTTGATAAAAAAAAAGCCTAACGTAATTCGACACTCTCATAGACCTCCATACAACAAAACAATTATCTCGCGGACAGATTTTAACGAGAGTAAAGCCTCTCGCTTCGCCTCTTCCTCTGTAAGGAAACGTATAATTCTTCCGGTGTAGTTTAACTTTATTTTCTATTTGTGAGTATTTGAAAGAGAAACAAAAAAGTGTTCCTCTCATGGTTAGTATCTTTACAATCAGTATTTGGTGAGAGATATCTAGTCGTCAAAAGGAGTAAGGTAGCTTACATTATCTACTATCTAGCTAATATTGTTTGCTAACGTTAGCCAGGCGAAGAGAGTCAATTTCTGACCCAGAAAGGTATGCAACCTAGCTAATTTAACTAACCTCCCAATGATGACGTAAAAATGTATTCTGCTATCAAATGCTCCACTCTGCTGTATGTTAAACCTTTTGATTTGAGAAAATAACACCGAGGTTCTGTACTGCCTCTGATAGAGGTATGTCCATGTGACCGTTGTAGTAGAGAGAAACAGTGAAGGTGTCCTAACACCCATAGAACCAAGCGGTCAAACGGGGAAATGGTTCAAATCGGTTTTCCACCATAAAATATGGGAATTTTAGAAACACTTAAAATAAGGGCTGTGTTTCTTGTAGGCTTACCCTGGCATGACTTTTTGATAACCATGTACATCTCTCTTGGACAAGGTTACTTTTATCAATATATTCAGCTCTATTTACTCAGATCCAAAAATGCTAATTAGAATCAAAGTAGACATGCAAGACTACACATTTCATTTTGGATGGGGTAAATATAGGCGAATATATTGAAAAGTCACCTTGTCCTAGAGAGATTCACACGGTTATCAAAACGTCACGCCAGGGTAAGCCTACACGAAACAAACCCCATATTTTAAGTGTTTCTAAAATCCCTATGGGAAAAACAATTGGAACCATTTCCTTGTTTGACTGTTATGTTTCATGGGTATTATGACTCGTACTGTGATGATAGTGTTGTGCAATTAAGGTATGTCGAAGTAAACATACTTCTCCAGTGTTTTGGCTAAGCCAGAATAGTTTTTTCCCAACAGCCTAGTATTTTGTTGGCTTTACTCTGTACTATCAATCTTGCTAGTTTTTGACCATGACTCTCAATTCAGTTCCATTACATTACACCTGAGCCATATGTATACACAGTGCCTTCAGAAAGTATTCATACCACTTGACTTATTTTACATTTATTGCGTTACAGCCTGAATTGAAAATGGATTCAATATATTTATTTTCCTCACCCACCAATACACGCAATACCTTATAATGACAAAGTGAAAATGTGTTTTTAGAAATTGTTATAAATGTATTTAAATTTTACTGCAGAAATATCTCATTTACATAAGTATTCACTTCCCTAAGTCAGTACTTTGTAGAAGCACCTTTGGCGGTGATTACAGCTGTGAGTCTTTTTGGGTAAGCCTCTGAGCGCTTTGCATACCTGGATTGAACATTATTTGCCCATTATTCATAAAGGTTCATTATTTATCAATGCTAGACATTTTCAAATCTTGCCATAGATTTTCAAAACTAATTAGGCCACTCCGGAACATTCAATGTCGTCTTGGTAAGCAACTCCAGTGTAGATTAGGCCTTGTGTTTTAGGTTATTGTCCTGCTGAAAGATACATTGGTCTCCTAATGTCTGTTAGAAAGCCGTCTGAACCAGGTTCTCCTCTAGGATTTTACCTGTGCTTATAGCTGTATTCCGTTTTCTTATTCCCCCCCAAAAATCCCTAGTCCTTGCCGATGACAGGCATACCCATAACACGATGCAGCCACCACCATGCTTGAAAATATGAAGAGTGGTACTCACGTGATGTGTTGTGTTGGATATGTCCAWAATGCTTTCTATTCAGGACAAAAAGTATATTTCTTTGTCACATTTTTTGCAGTATTACTTAAGTGCATTGTTGCGAACAGGGTGCATGTTTTGGAATATTTTTATTCTGTACAGGCTTCATTCTTTTCACTCTGTCATTTAGGTTAGTATTGTGGAGTAACTACAATGTTGTTGATCCATCCATTAAACTCAGTAGCTGTTTTAAAGTCATTGGCCTCATGGTGAAATCCCTGAGCAGCTTCCTTCCTCTCTGGCAACTGAGTTTGGAAGAACGCCGGTATCTTTGTATCGACTGGGTGTATTGATACACCTTCCAAAGCCTAATTAATAACTACACCATGCTCAAAGGGATATTCAGCATCTGCTTTTATTATTTGTACACGTCTACCAATCGGTGCCCTTCTTAGCGAGGCATTGGAAAAGCTTGCTGGTCTTTGTGGTTGAATCTGTGCTTGAAATTCATTACTCAATTGAGGGACCTTAACAAATAACTGTATGTGTGGGGTACAGAGATGGAGTAATTATTAAATCRTGTTAACTACTATTATTGAACATGGAATGAGTCCATGCAACTTATTATGTGATTTGTTAACCATATTTTTACTCCTAAACGTATTTAGGCTTGCAATAACAAAGGGGCTGAATACTTATTGACTCAAGACATTTCAGCTTTTAATTTTTATTAATAATATCTACAAAACAAATTCCACTTAGACATTATGGGGTATTGTGTGTAGATCAGTGACACAAAATCTCAATTTAAAATTTAGGCTGTAACACAACAAAATGTGGAAAAGGTAAAGGGGTGTGAATACTTTTATGAATGCACTGTATATGGCTCTGCATTACACATAACGAGTAATTGGACTATGGTGTCTTCTCTAGGGGGCAGTTTTTTTAAGAGCACTGATGCTCGGCCTGAACATTTGACACGCATCACTTGTAGTACGGTTTTGGAAGCATAAGGATCTTTCATCTAGGCGAGAAATAATTTTCAAAAAACCAGAGGTTAAAATGATATACCTTTTTATAGGGTTAAGGTTCCCCACGGCCATATTTCCATGTTACAGCTCTTGTTTACGGAAGACAGTCAACTACCTGTGCTAATTAGCTTACAGTAAGTGTGTATTTTGCATTTGTGAAATTATTTTGATGTGAGATGAAAGTAGAAGGATTTAAGTTTCTAGAACCATACCGCAATTGAGAATTGATTCACGTTTTGGAGTATTTGGCTGTTTTGGCTTGCAGAGCTAATTCGCCCTATAAACAAGATGTAAGGTTCTTGGACTAAGGAGTAACGTTAGGCTCCTTTTGTCCAATATTGGGCTACTGTCTTGCTAGCTATTTATTCACCCATTGATAAGCTATGTAAAAATGCATGTTGTAACGAAATGCTCTCCTTAGTATGTACCAGCCTGTTTGTTTTTCCTTTGTAGTGTTGGATAAGATGATTGTCATGATGATTCCTGACCTGGTGTTTCTGCAAGGGTGATGTTCATTCAAATCAAGTCTTTTTTTCCACAGAATGCAAATGAAGAGGAAGATGTAGACAATAACCAATCGACAAGATTAAGATCAAACCTGGGAAAAAGTAACGCAATAAAACCAAGATGACTAGAAGTCATCGAGACCCCATCAAAACAGATTGTGAAACACAGTCAGCTGATGTTGACTCCAGTAGAGAAGATTCAGACATTGGCCAAGCCCACTCTCTCAGCAGTAATGGGTTTACTTTCAACATCATCCAAATCAAAGAAGAGGAAACAGACTTTGAAGTGCATGAAACAAGTGAGGAACATAATGGAATCAGATCAAATTATCACTTGGATTCTAGAGCACTCCACCAGGATTCTGGAACCATCAAAACCAAGACTGAAACAGATTCTGTTCACATTAGCCAAGGAACGGTAGAAATTAAGACTGAGCATGATTCAGAAATCAGAGTGGTTAAGACAGAAACTCTAGTGTACGCCCCCTCACACAGCTGCCCCCACTGCAGTTGCATGTTCCACACACCACAGCAGCTACTTGTCCACACCTGCCAGGTCGCGAATTCCGACAACATTGTGGATTTTTTGTTGAAGACCCCGTTTCATTCTTTGGAGTCCACAGAAAGGGTGCGAATTAAAACTGAGGGTCGACCTCTGCCTGAAATCAAGTACATAAGGAAGGATGACAAAGTGAGGAGGGCGTTCAATACCAACTGGTATAAAAAGTATCAATGGCTAACAGGTAGTCTTTCATCAAGCCGCTTGTATTGCTGGCCTTGTCTGCTCTTTGGAACGTTTGAGCCTTGGGCTAAAGGGGGGTTCAGTGACCTGAAGAACATTGACCGTTCAGCTAAACGGCATGACGAAAGCCGGGAGCATCTCAACTCCTACGCGAAACTCAAGCTTTTGGGACACCCGAGTCATCATGCCAATCATTCACTCAATGAAGGCCTGCGTATTCAAGCTGCGCAACACAAYGAGAAGGTCCGAAGAAACAGGGATGTTCTCAAACGCCTCATTGACAGCATTGCATACTTAGGCWTGCAAGAGTTGGCTTTTAGGGGGCACGATGAGACGGAAAGTTCCGCTAACAAAGGCAACTACAGGGAATTGGCACAGGTAATCGCACGGTATGATGCTTTACTTGCTCAGCATATGGAATCTTCAACTGTGTTCACTGGAATGTCAAGAACAATTCAGAACGACTTGATAACTGCTATTGCATCATCAATTAAAAGTGAGATTAAAAGCGAAGTTGACGCTGCTCCATTTTTCTCATGGCAAATGGATGAAACTACAGACCATTCGCAGTTGTCTGTTATTGTCAGGTATGTGGATGATCGGGGGTGTGTCCAGGAGCGTTTCTTGGGCTACTTTGATGTGTCAGCTGGGCGAGATGCACAGTCTGTGTTTGATCTAGTGAATTCGGAGATGTCAGAGTTAAACTTTGTGGAGAAACTAGTCGCTCAAACATATGATGGCGCTGCTGTAATGGCTTCTGATTTAAATGGTCTGCAAGCAAAAGTAAGAGCTGTAGCTCCGAGCGCCACCTTTGTGCATTGCTATGCACATCCCCTCAACTCCGTATTAAGCCAGAGCGTGAAGTCCATGCCCAAGACCAAGGTTTTCTTTGCCACACTGGGTGGCTTCGCAACGTTTTTTTGTAAGTCCACCAATAGAATGCTGCTAGAAAAGGCCACTTGTGCAAGTTTGCCAAAAAACGTACCAACACATTGGAATTTCACGTCTAGAGTCGTTAACACAGTGGCAAAAAACTTTGAGCATCTATTGGACACATTCACAAGTATCACAGAGCATCCTAACATGGATGATGACACGATTTTCGATGCAAATGTGTTCAAGACACAGCTGGAAGATTTTCATTTTATTTTTTTACTTCTCACTTTTGAATATATATTTGCTTGCACAGATGTGGTTTTTGACAGTGTGCAACAGAATGCCATGGATGTAGAATTTTGTAAGAGGAGGATTGAGAATMTTWTACTCAAGATAGAGGAGCACAAATCTGAAGAAGAATTTAGTGCTATATATCAGAAGGCTTCGAACATGACAGATGATCCAGAGTTGAYGCACAGAAGGAAGCRRAGGCAGRGCACTCAGGATGTAAYGCAGACGTACAAATCACTGTACGATTCAATCCATGACAACATCAAGACACAAATAGCACAGAGGTTCCAAAGCCTGGACAGCAGGAGATACATGGAGTTGTTAGATGATGAGAAATTTGAGTCATTCCGGAGTGAATTCCCTGCAAATGCAATGGAAAGCCTGTCCCAGAGCTATGGGTGTTTTTTCAACATGGAAAAACTGAAAAATGAGCTGCAAGTGTTCTACTGTGGCGAGGAGCTTCAAGGAAACAGTCGAAAACTGTGTGACAGAATCTTGCATTTCAAGGGGTGTGGATTGAATGAAGTGATGCCTGAGGTGTACCGGCTCATGTGCCTTGTTGCAACTATAGGGGCAACGTCAGCGGGCGTGGAGAGCAGATTCTCTCGTCTGAAGAGGCTGAAAAGCTACACAAGGAACACCATGGGACAAGAGCGACTCAGGAACCTGGCAATCCTATCTATAGAAAGGAGAATTCTTAAATCACTACAGAAGAATCCTCACTGGTATGAGAGGGTCATTGACCAGTTTACCAACCAGACTATGAGAAGAATGGACTTTATATTCAAGGTAACATATTAATAAAACATTGTGCTAAGGTTTTTTATTGCATCTATATGTGTAATAGATTGTATATTTACGTAAATAGTATTTTTTTCCGTCCCAACTGTGTTTTGAATTGGTGTGTTTCCAACAGTGATTGAGACTGGATGGTGGAAACTCCCTGAACTACTGCAAGGGAGTATAAGGTCCCATGATGCCAGTGATGTCTTAAAAGCAGCTTGTAGCTCCTGTTTGTGCACATGTGCACATGTCCACAACCTCTCATTCTTCCTCTGGAGACCTCAACCCTTCTCATCCACTGCAGTCTGCGTTGACTAAAGCTATGTGTCATCGAAAGATGTCAGTTTGTTTGACCTCTGCTGCTGCTGCTAAAGAACATTAAAACTTTGACTATTTTGGTGAATGCCGGTTTTCCTTTTCCAGTTTATATGCCTTTTGGACCCTGCACCCAAATACTTATTTGAACTGTTAAGTTGAGCATGGTTCTTGATTTTGTGTTGTATTTTGTAGTTATTATGGATCCCCATTAGCTACTCTTCCTGGAGTCCAGGAAAATTTAAGGCACTTATAACAGATGATGGTTGTATATGCCCGACTTACTGGCTGGGGATGACAAAAGTGACAATGATTGCTGTGAATTAAGTATGTGAAAGAGGACATGTTTGTTTGGTATTTGCACATTAGACATTACTTTAAAATGAATTATACAGTGATCACTTCAACAGCTGTAGAACATCCTGTCATAACTGATTTGTGTCAATTCATATGCCATCAATGGCCTGCACTGGTTTTGATATTGCGCCATGTCTCACTTGCTAATAATCATACACATTCATTCTATTGAAGATGATTGGGCCAAGCATGTCGGCTACATTGTCATTCCCACATCTTGACAGTGATTGTCTCTACCAATTAGAGTAGGGTTCCTATGCTATTTTCTCCATTGCAGCCATTACAATGAGCCCGTCCTCCAATAGCTCCTCTCACCAGCCTCCGCTGTAGTTTAGACATTGGCTTCAATAACCATCATCTTGCTAATCCAATGGACACATTTAATCTTTGACAACAGTTTTACAGTAAGTACTGCTTTGATAAAGCTAGAAAAATGAGAAGGGCGCAACTGCTACAAAACTGATACCAAAAGTATGTGGACACGCTTTCAAATTAGTGGATTTGACTATTTCAGTTTCACCCGTTGCTGCCAGGTGTATAAAAATTGAGCACACAGCCATGTAATCTCCATAGACAAACATTGGCAGTACAATGACCCGTACTGAAGAGCTCAGTGACTTTCAACGTGGCACTGTCATAGGATGCCACTTTTCCAACAAGTCAGTTCGTCAAATTTCTGTCCTGCTAGAGTTGCCCCGGTCAACTAAGTGCTGTTGTTGCTCCTAGACGTTTCCACTTCACAATAATGGCTCAGCCGCAAAGTGGAAGGTCACACAAGCTCACAGAACGGGACTGCCGAGTGCTGAAGCACATAGTGTGTAAAAAAAAAATAGCCTATCCTCGGTTGCAACACTCACTACCGAGTTCCAAACTGCCTCTGGAAGCAGCCTCAGCACAATAACTTTGTTGGGAGCTTCGTAAAATGGGTTTCCATGGCCGAGCAGCCACACACAAGCCTAAGATCACCATGTGCAATGCCAAGCGTCGCCTGGAGTGGTGTAAAGCCCACCGCCATTGGACTCTGAAGCTGTGGATATGCGTTCACTGGAGTGATGAATCATTCTTCACCATCTGGCAGTCCGATCGAAGAATCTGGTTTTGGTGGATGCAAGGAGAACGCTACCTGCCCGAATGCATAGTGCCAACTGTAAAGTTTGGTGGAGGAGGAATAATGGAGAGGTCCAAACAGAGGTCCAAACAGAAATTATTTGTCCAGATTGGTGTGGAAGAACTTGACTTGCCTGCACAGATCCCTGACCTCAACCCCATCGAACACCTTTGGGATGAATTGAAACGCCAACTGCGAGCCTAATTGCCCAACATCAGTGCCCGACCTCACTAATGTTCTTGTGGCTGAATGGAAGCAAGTCCCAGCAGCAATGTTCCAACATCTAGTGGAATGCCTTTCCAGAAGAGTGGAGGCTGTTTTAGCAGCAAAGGGGGGACCAACTCTGTATTAATGCCCATGATTTTGGAATGAGACGTTTGACGAGCAGATGTCCACATACTTTTGTTCATGTAGTGTACTTTTAACTTTTCCCTTTCTCTGCTGATAACATAGAGATAGAAGACTCATCTTTGTATCTGTGCCATTATAGCAAAGATTTTTTGATAACTAACCCAAGATAGACCAGAGCTTGTAGTTTCCACGAGCTAGTGAGATCCTATTAGCACGTTCTAGCATTTATTTGCGTATTTCCATTAGGGAACACCTACTCTGTGACGTGTGCGTGTGTAATAAATGTAAAATGTTAAATGTAATAACTCAATTCGCCCTTGCACTCCTTCCAAACAACGCCATTTKTGTAAAACTTTGGCAATGGCAAAGGGTAAAGTCTACAAAATGCAGTCCACTCTGTTAGAGTTTAGTTTTGGAAACCGAGAACTGTATGGAGATCAAATGTTTCATCGATTAGAACATTTGCAGAATGTTGGACAAAATCACCTTGCTCCATTTTCTCCTTCTGCTGGCCTCTGGGCTTCATCTCTTCACCATATCTGGTAGTGAGTGGAAACATCAACCAAATGCTTCACGTGCATACATCCGGTAAAATATCTGGCTCATTGTTCTATCTTTGATTAGTGTCTGTGACGGCATGGGCAGCGGCACTGAGGCAATCTCCATTTTCAGGTAGTCAAKTTTCTTCTTCACAATTGGCTGACCCCTCCTGGTGGCCTGGTTGGACATGACTGCAACAGGGTCTCCAGAAGGGATCATCCAATGAAGTTGTAAGTCCCACCCAGTTGGCTACATTAAAATGGTGGAATCCCTCAATTGTGCTGCCCATGCTAATTCTGCCTTTTGGCCACTAGAGGTCTCTATCATTCTATATGGCAGATACTTTTTGGCGAGAATGAATGTTCCTTTAAGAATCCACATCAGGCAATTAGTCAACAGGCGCTAAATCTTTGCACATGATCCAGGGATCTTTGCCTGATTGGTCAGGTTTCATGACTAACAATCCAGGAAATGCAGCGTCTTTCCGGTTAAAGATGGTGGATAAATGAAGAGGTCCCGCTCAGGCCGTTGATCATTAAAATAAAATGGTACGTTCCGGTCTGCTTAACGTGGTGGCTCGCCAATGCATTAGCAGTTTGGTCTGGTCTGCTTAGTTCATTGACTGTATATGAACCAGAACATTTAGGGAGTGGGATGTCTTGCTTTCTATTCCGTCTCTGTTTCCGGTGACAACAATCAGAAATAAGGTAGCTAGGTAAGCTATTTTCAAAACTTTGCTAGCTTGCTTTTTTATTTATTTATACGAGAGAAACAACTTTTTCGTCTCGTGGTTCTCTTCATAACCAAGATAGCTACATTTGGTGGGTGACAATCATACAAAGTAGCAAGGGTACGTTAGCTAACAGACACGTTTAGCTATCTTGCTACAACAATGCAAGCTAATATAGGTTACCAACGACGACGTAACAATCTAGCTAGGTAGGTTGTAACCAAAAGTTACTCATCAGGTAATAATGATAATGCTGTGTAATGAAGGGCTATGAAGTAGTAGGCTATTGAGTGTTACTAAACCAGACTTCAGCATAACTAATGCAGAATGGGGGTTTCTTACTTTTTACATGTTGGATGGGTTATTATGATCCCTGATAGCTCTCTATCAGGGATCATAATAGGGTGATGTTCAATCAAACCTTGTCTTTTCGCCACAGAATGTAATGTGAAGGTGTTGACCTAACCAGAGACACTCTTGTTAACAAGATGAAGAACAAATCTGTGAAAAAGCAACACAAAATCAAGAGGTCTAAACACCATCGAGACCCCATCAAAACAGAGTGTGAAACACAGTCAGATGATGTTAACTGCAAAAGAGAAGAACCAGACATTAGCCAAGCTCCCTCTCCCAACACTAAAGAGGTTACTTCCAACTCCATCCAAATTAAAGAGGAACCAGCAGACTTTGAAGTACAGAGTCATTGCTTGGATTCTAGAGCACTCCACAAGGATTCTGGAACCGTCATAACCAAGACTGAAACAGATTCCGTTTACATTAGCCAAGGAACAGTAGAGATAAAAGCGGAGTATGATTCTGATTCTGAAATACACAAGGTGGTGGTTAAGAGAGAAACTCAAGTGTGTTTCATGAAGGAGGAGAATGTGGGTGAAGAARACACAGATGAGGACCCCGAAGACGGGAGGGATACTGACAGCAACAAAGGTATGCAACACACCCACCCTTAAAATCAGTGTCATCTTAAAATTTGCTTGAATATTTGATATTGACTGACTAGGCTAAATGGTTATTTGATATTGACTTACTAGGCTAAATGGTTATTTGATATTGACTAACTAGGCTAAATGGTTATTTGATATTGACTGACTAGGCTAAATGGTTATTTGATATTGAATTTAAGATTCATCATGAAAATATAGGACTACTCTCGTTTACTTTTGAAATGTTTTGTTATTTTAGTTTATGTCCCTCTTCTGTAAATCAAATCAAATTTTATTTGTCACATACACAGTTTACAGCAGGTAAAAGGTGCAGTGAAATGCTCCTTCAACTATGCAGTACATCAGTCAATAGCAATAATAACAATAAAAAGAGTAAAGTCAAGAATAACAACTCATCTATTATTCTCCCTTTGTCTTTTTCTACCCCTACTTCCACCACTCTCCCTCAGTCTCTTCTCCTCAGTTCTTTCCTTGCTCATACTGCACCATCTCCTTCACCAACCATTCCTTCCTGGAGAAGCACATCAAGTGGAACCACCAGAAGGAGTATCTGGCCATGTTGAGAAACAGTTTTTCAAAGAGCAGTGGAACAGAGACGGTCCCAACACACAGCTGCCTCCACTGTAGCCTCATGTTCCAAACCCCACGGCTGCTTAGCATCCACACCCGCCAGATCCACCCTTCAGCCACTCCCCGGAAACCTGCTCGTCCCCACAGGGTTTCGGTGAAACTCTACACCTGCCCACAGTGTGCCCGCAGATTCAGATACCTGGGCAGTCTGCAAAACCACTGTGAGCTTTCACACAAAATGGCTGTTGTCAGCACCAATGGACACCTCAGTTGTGCCGATTGTGGGAAGAGCTTCAAGAATTGTTGGGGACTGGGACCTCACCWGTGTCACRAACCAGAGGGCACWGAACCTCAGGACATTAAGCCTGTGGTCTGTCTKGAWGTCGGCTTCCATTGCTCAGAGTGTGGCAAGATCCTCTGTAGTCCTCAGAGCCTGAACATTCACATGCGAATTCACACCGGAGAGAAGCCTTATGCCTGCAAGGAGTGTGGCAAAAGATTTGCTGAGAGCGGCAGTTTACGCAAACACCTGCTGATACACTCTGGAGTCAAGGCATTCAAATGCCAGGAATGCGGGAAGGATTTTGCCCGTATGAAGGGTCTCAGGAGTCAYATGACCACTCATTCTGGCAAAAAGCAGTACTCCTGCTCCCACTGTGACCGGCAGTTTGGATACAAGTCTAGTCTGACCATTCACCTACGCTCTCACACRGGGGAGAAACCCTTTCACTGCACAGAGTGTGGTAAAGACTTCTCTATCAAGAGAAACCTGAGGCTTCACCTAAAGATCCACAACAATGAGAAAGGCCACCAGTGTGGGGAGTGCGGCCTGAAGGTGATAGACATTGGGGCGTTGAAGACACACATGCGCTCACACACCGGYGAGAGGCCTTACCACTGCACAGTGTGCAGCAAGCAGTTCATTCGACTGGAACACCTGAAGAACCACCAACGCACTCACACAGGTGAGAGACCATACGTCTGTTCTGAGTGCAGCAAGAGCTTTGCTCAATCTGGAGATCTCACAAAACACATACGCACCCACACTGGAGAGAAGCCGTATGAATGTTCTGTCTGCCACGGCTGCTATACCTCTTCAGGGGATCTGGGAAAACACATGAGGATCCACAATGGCTCACGGCCCTTTCCCTGCCAGGAGTGTGACAAGAGCTTCCGCTTGGTCGGCCACCTTAAAACTCACATGAGGACCCACACTGGTGAGAGACCGTACTCCTGCCCCCGCTGCCTCCGGACATTCGCTCGCACCCACCACCTCTCTGTTCACCTGGCTCAGTGTCGCTGATTGATGATAATGATTTGCCTGGTTGTGTTGCGCCTTTCTCAAATTCATTGCTTTATGGGGGTAACTCACCCTTTCCACTACTCCCAATTTGTAGCCCTTACCTGGGGGGGCAGCCATATTTCACTAGAACACTGAGGTGGGTGGAGGTGGGGCATTTGGCTGACTATTACAGCGGACAAACAAGATGATGTAGGAAGCGTCAATTCGAAGGTGTAAGAGCTCCAGACATTGACACTCCACTAGATACTAGAGGTCGACCGATTATGATTTTTCAACGCCGATACCGATTATTGGAGGACAAAAAAAGCCGATACAGATTAATCGGCCGATTAATAAAAATAAAAATAAAAAATTTGTATATATATATATATATATCTCACACACACACACACACACACATTTTTGTAATAATGACAACTGCAACAATACTGAATGAACAATGAACACTTTTATTTTACCTTAATATAATACATAAATACACACACACACAGCTCTGAAGTGACAATGATACTGAAGAGTCTGCTTAGGAGACAAATACTCTCAACTGTTTGAATAAAAATAGAGTAAGTTACCTGTGATGAATGTTGAAAACAAAAACTGTCATTTCTATATGCAGGAAATCCTATTTTAATAATGGGCATGGTAAGAATTGACGTCATAATTCCCATGACACCTTCTAGCAAAATCTGAAAAGCGGTTCCTTCATTTATTCCATAGGATATTTTTAGATTCACTTAAAATAAGGTCTGTGTTTCGTGTAGGCTTACACCACCGTGACAATTTTATAACTGTAGATATCCATAGGACAAGGTAACTCTGATCAATATTGGCTAAATATAAGCAAAGATCATTTTTTTTGTAGAGTGGATTTATGAAAATATGTTGACAAACGTTACCWTATCCTAGTGAGATTTACACGGGTATCAAAATGTCGAGGCAGTTTAAGCCTGCACGAAACACAGACCTTATTTGAAGTAGATCAAGACATTCTCTATGGAAGACATGAACGGTAAAATAACGAAGGAACCCCTTTCAAGTTCAGCCGCAAGTTATTACAGGAATTATAACGCGTCGACTATTTCGCTCTAAACCATATACCTTTGACGAATCTGAAACGATCACTTCGAAAACAAAATGTTTAATTTCCGTTCCGTATTTTATCTAACGGTGGCCATCCATGAATCTAAATATTCCTGTACGATGCACAACTTCAATGTTGTCATAATTACGTAAAAATTCTGGAACATTAGTTCGCAAAGAGCCAGGCGGCCAAACTGTTGCATATACCCTGACTCTGCGTACAATGACGCAAGAGAAATGACACAATTCACCTGGTTAATATGCCTGCTAACCTGGATTTCTTTTAGCTAAATATGCAGGTTTAAAATATATACTTGTGTATTGATTTTAAGAAAGGCATTGATGTTTATGGTAAGTTACATATTGAGCAATGACAGTCATTGATTGATTGTTTTTTATAAGATAAGGTTTAAATGCTAGCTAGCAATTTACCTTAGCTTACTGCATTCGCGGCACAGGCAGGCTCCTCGTGGAGTGCAATGTAATCAGTGTTAGAGCATTGGACTAGTTAACTGTAAGGTTGCAAGATTGGATCCCCGAGCTGACAAGGTTAAACATCTGTCGAGGCAGAACGTTCCTAGGCCGTCATTGAAATAAAGAACGTGTTCTTAACTGACTTGCCTAGTTAAATAAGATGAAATAAGGTGTTAAAACAAAAAATCGGCGCCCAAAAATACCGATTCCGTTTGTTATGAAAACTTGAAATCGGCCATCCGATTAATCGGTCGACCTCTACCTAGATACGCTAGATGTTGGGTAGAGTCTTAGTTGGCATGCATCTTCGATTGTTTCTGACATTAAAGGGATAGTTCACAACAAGTACAAATTAATCTAATTTCCCACTTACAGTGGCTGTAGGTGTAGATGATTCATCAAAACGTCAAAATTTGATTATAGCGCAATAAAGTGACTTAAATGTAAGGTAGACGTCTATCATGTCAGTTACTATTTTGAGTGAATTATCTCTGTTTTGTACTATATCTAAAATAATGACACATTTTACTGAATGTATGATGACAATTGTTTTCTTATGAAGGTCAGCAGATTGGGTCCTGCAGTACAGTCGTGGCCAAAAGTTTTGAGAATGACACAAATATAATTTCACAGTCTGCTGCCTCAGTTTGTATGATGGCAATTTGCATATACTCCAGAATGTTATGAGGACTGATCAGATTATTGCAATTAATTGCAAAGTCCCTCTTTGCCATGCAAATGAACTGAATCCCCAAAAACATTTCCACTGCATTTAAGCCCTGCCACAAAGGACCAGCTGACAATGTCAGTGATTCTCTCGTTAACACAGGTGTGAGTGTTGACGAGGACAAGGCTGGAGATCACTCTGTCATGCTGATTGAGTTCGAATAACAGACTGGAAGCTTCAAAAGGAGGTGGTGCTGGAATCATTGTTCTTCCTCTGTCAACCATGGTTACCTGCAAGGAAACACGTGCCGTCATCATTGCTTTGCACAAAAAGGGCTTCACAAGCAAGATATTGCTGCCAGTAAGATTGCACCTAAATCAACCATTTATCCATTTAACTTCAAGGAGAGCGTTCAATTGTTGTGAAGAAGGCTTCAGGGTGCCCAAGAAAGTCCAGCAAGCCGCAGGACCGTCTCCTAAAGTTGATTCAGCTGCGGAATCGGGGACCACAGTACAGAGCTTGCTCAGGAATGGCAGCAGAGCAGGAGGTGTGAGTGCATCTGCACGCACAGTGAGGCGAAGACTTTGAAGGATGGCCTGGTGTCAAGAAGGGCAGCAAAGAAGCCACTTCTCTCCAGGAGAAACATCAGGACAGACTGATATTCTGCAAAAGGTACAGGGATTGGACTGCTGAGGACCGGGGTAAAGTCATTTCTCTGATGAATCCCCTTTCCGATTGTTTGGGTCATCCGGAAAAAAGCTGTCCGGAGAAGACAGGGTGAGTGCTACCATCAGTCCTGTGTCATGCCAACAGTAAAGCATCCTGAGACCATTCATGTGTGAGGGTTGCTTCTCAGCCAAGGGAGTGGGCTCAGCTCACAATTTTGCTAAGAACACAGCCATGAATAAGCCATGGACCACCACAGTCTCCGAGGCAACTTCTCCCAACCATCCAGGAACAGTTTGGTGACACAAAATGACTTTTACCAGCATGATGGAGCACCTTGCCATAAGGCAAAAGGGATAACTAAGTGGCTCGGGGAACAAAACATCGATATTTTGGGTCCATGGCCAGGAAACTCCCCAGACCTTAATCCCATTGAGAACTTGTGGTCAATCCTCAAGAGGCGGGTGAACAAACAAAACCCCACAAATTCTGAGAAACTCCAAGCATTGATTATGCAAGAAAGGGCTGCCATCAGTCAGGATGTGGCCCAGAAGTTAATTGACAGCATGCCAGGGCGGATTGCAGAGGTCCAAGAAAAAGAAGGGTCAACACTGCAAATATTGACTCTTTGCATCAACTTCATGTAATTGTCAATAAAAGCCTTTGACACTTACGAAATGCTTGTAATTATACTTCAGTATTCCATAGTAACATCTGACAAAAATATCTAAAGACACTGAAGCAGCAAACTTTGTGGAAATTAATATTTGTGTCATTCTCAACTTTTGGCCACGACTGTACATACAAGAAACAAATACTCTTTATACAGCCTATGTACTGAATCTATAACCTACTTTAACTGATAGTGTTGTCTTGGTGTGTGTGATAAATAGTAGTATCTTTGTGTGTGTGATAAATAGTTGTGTTGTAACTGATTAATTACACTACCGTTCAAAAGTTTGGGGTCACTTAGAAATGTCCTTGTTTTTTAAAGAAAAACACATTTTTTTTGTCCATTAAAATAACATCAAATTGATCAGAAATACAGTGTAGACATTTAATGTTGTAAATGACTATTGTAGCTGGAAACAGCAGATTTTTCATGGAATGTCTACATAGGCGTACAGAGGTCCATTATCCGCAACCATCACTCCTGTGTTCCAATGGCATGTTGTGTTAAACTTAGATTAGCTATAATTTTAAAAGGCTAATTGATCATTAGAAAACCCTTTTGCAATTATGTTAGCACAGCTGAAAACTGTTGTTTTGATTAAAGAAGCAATAAAACTGTTCTTCTTTAGACTAGTTGAGTATCTGGAGCATCAGCATTTGTGGGTTCAATTACAAGCTCAAAATGGCCTGAAACAAAACTTTCTTCTGAAACTCGTCCGTCTACTCTTGTTCTGAGAAATGAACACTATTCCATGCGAGAAATTGCCAAGAAACTGAAGATCTCGTACAACACTGTGTGCTACTCCCTTCACAGAACAGCGCAAACTGTCTCTAACCAGAATAGAAAGAGGACAAGTACATTAGTGTCTAGTTTGAGAAACAGATGCCTCACAAGTCCTCAACTGGCAGCTTCATTAAATAGTACTTGCAAAACACCAGTCTCAACGTCAAAAGTGAAGAGGTGACTCCGGGATACTGGCCTTCTAGGCAGAGTTGCAAAGAAAAAGCCATATCTCAGACTGGTCAATAAAAGATAAGGATGTGCAAAAGAACACAGACACTGGACAGAGGAACTCTGCCTAGCATCCCGGGGGTCGCCTCTTCACTGTTGACGTTGAGACTGGTGTTTTGCGGGTACTTTTTAATGAAGCTGCCAGTTGAGGACTTGTGAGGTGTTTTTCTCAAAGTAGACACTCTAATGGACAAACAAATTGCTTTTCTTTCAAAAACAAGGACATTTCTAAGTGACCCCAAACTTTTGAACGATAGTGGTATTTATTATAAATGATTAGGCAACTGTTATTATAAGAATGTGTCAATAACTTGTTATCTACTAAGTCATTACATTGACTAAAAAATATGAAAAATGTTAAGGCTGTTTAACCAAACTGTGCACAATGCAATAAATTATTTCAAAAAGTGGTATATTGATATATTGTTTTATTAGGTAGATGTGTTTTGTTTTGAAACTTACAATTTCTGTACAATGTAAGCCTAATAGATGCTAGGAATTAATATAGCACTTACAGTGCTTTCAGAAAGTATTCATACCCCTTGACTTATTCCACATTTTGTGTTAAGGCCTGAATTCAACATTGATTAAAAGTATTTCTTTTTCTCACCCATCTACACACAATACCCCATAGTGACAAAGTGAAAACATTTTTTAGAACATTTTGCAAATGTATTGAAAATGAAATACAGGAATATCTCATTTACATAAGTATTCACACCCGAGTCAATACTTTGTAGAAGCACCTTTGGCAACGATTACAATTGTCTTTCTGGGTTAGTCTCTAAGAGCTTTCCACACCTGTGATTGTGCAACATTTACCTCAACTCTGTCAAATTGGTTGTTGATCACTGCTAGACAACCATAGATTTAAGTGAAAACTTTATCTCGGCCACTCAGGAACATTCACTGTCCTCTTGGTAAGCAACTCCGGTGGAGATTTGGCCTTGTGTTTTAGGTTATTGTCCTGCTGAAAGGTGAGTTCTAGAGGTCGACCGACTATGATTTTTCAACGCCGATACCGATTATTGGAGGACCAAAAAAAGCCGATACCGATTAATCGGCTGATTTAATAAATAAATAAAAATAATAATAATGTATGTATATATTATTTATTATATATATTATTGATATTATATATATATATGAGAGAGAGATTTTAGGCTTTGAAACAGAATAAAACAAAGGACTCATTCAGGGCTTCTACCAGCTTGCGCCATATGGAAAGTGTGTTTGTATTGCTGATAGGTTTGATTGTCATAACTGGTCTGTTGATTGAACAGCTCTCAATAATGTGGTCAGACATACAGTGAGCTCTAAAAGTATTGGGACAGTGACACATTTGTTGTTTTATATATATACAGCTGAAGTCAGAAGTTTACATACACCTAAGCCAATTACATTTCAACTCAGTTTTTCACAATTCATGACATTTAATCCTAGTAAAAATTCCCTGTCTTAGGTCAGTTAGGATCACCACTTTATTTTAAGAATATGAAATATTAGTAGAGAGAATGATTTATTTCAGCTTTTATTTATTTGATTACATTCCCAGTGGGTCAGAAGTTTACATACACTCAATTAGTATTTGGTAGCATTGTCTTTAAATTGTTTAACTTGGGTCAAACGTTTCGGGTAGCCTTCCACAAGCTTCCCACAATAAGTTGGGTGAATTTTGGCCCATTCCTCCTGACAGAGCTGGTGTAACTGAGTCAGGTTTGGAGGCCTCCTTGCTCGCACACGCTTTTTCAGTTCTGCCCACACAATTTCTCTAGGATTGAGGTCAGGGCTTTGTGATGGCCACTCCAATACCTTGACTTTGTTGTCCTTAAGCCATTTTGCCACAAACTTTGGAAGTATGCTTGGGTCGTTGTCCATTTGGAAGACCCATTTGCGACCAAGCTTTAACTTCCTGACTGATGCCTTGAGATGTTGCTTCAATATATCCACATAATTTTCCTCCCTCATAATGTTATCTATTTTGTGAAGTGCACCAGTTCCTCCTGCAGCAAAGCACCCCCACAACATGACCCCCACAACTGCCACCCCCTGCTTCACGGTTGGGATGGTGTTCTTCGGCTTGTAAGTCTCCCCCTTTTTCCTCCAAACATAACGATGTTCATTATGCCAAACAGTTCTATTTTTTCATCAGACCAGAGACATTCTCCAAAAGTACAATCTTTGTCCCCATGTGCAGTTGCAAACCGTAGTCTGGCTTTTTTATGGCGGTTTTGGAGCAGTGGCTTCTTCCTTGCTGAGCGACCTGTTCAGGTTATGTCGATATAGGACTCGTTTTACTGTGGATATAGATACTTTTGTACCTGTTTCCTCCAGCATCTTCACAAGGTCCTTTGCTGTTGTTCTGGGATTGATTTGCACTTTTCGCACCAAAGTACGTTCATCTCTAGGAGGCAGAATATGTCTCCTTCCTGAGCGGTATGACGGCTGCGTGGTCCCATGGTGTTTATACTTGTGTACTATTGTTTGTACAGATGAACGTGGTACCTTCAGGTGTTTGGAAATTTCTCCCAAGGGTGAACCAGACGTGTGGAGGTCTACAATTATTTTCTGAGGTCTTGGCTGATTTGTTTTGATTTTCCCATGATGTCAAGCAAAGAGGCACTGAGTTTGAGGCACCTTTGACTATGAACAGCGCTGTGATTCAAGCATTGCTAAGAGCTGCTGGCAAACGCAGTAAAGTTTGAATGAATGCTTACGAGCCTGCTGCTGCCTACCACCGCTCAATCAAATATCAAATCATAGACTAAATTATAATATAATAAACACAGAAATACGAGCCGGAAACTATCATTTTGAAAACAAAACGTTTAGTCTTTCAGTGAAATACGGAACCGTTCAAGGCCTCCCGGGTGGCGCAGTGGTCTAGGGCACTACATCGCAGGTAGGGAAATCCTTGTCTCATCGCGCACTAGCGGCTCCTGTGGCGGGCCAGGCGCAGTGCGCGCTAACCAGGTCGCCAGGTGCACGGTGTTTCCTCCGACACATTGGTGCGGCTGGCTTCCGGGTTGGATGCGCGCTGTGTTAAGAAGCAGTGCGGCTTGGTTGGGTTGTGTTTCGGAGGACGCATGGCTTTCGACCTTCGTCTCTCCCGAGCCGGTACGGGAGTTGTAGCGATGAGACAAGATAGTAACTACTAACAATTTGATACCATGAAATTGGGGAGAAAAGGGGGTAAAATTCAACAACAAAAAAAGAAATACGGAACCGGTCAGTGTTTTATTGAATGGGGGGCAACCCTAAGTCTAAATATTGCTGTTGCTGTTACATAACCTTCAATGTTATGTAATAATTATGTAAACTTCTGCCAAATTAGTTTGCAATGAGCCAGGCGGCCCAAACTGTTGCATATACCCTGACTCTGCGTGCAATGAATGCAGGAGAAGTGACACAATTTCCCTAGTTAATATTGCCTGCTAACATGAATTATTTTAACTAAATATGCAGGTTCAAAAAAATATACTTCTGCGTATTGATTTTAAGAAAGGCATTGATGTTTATGGTTAGGTACATTCGTGCAACGATTGTGCTTGTTTCGCGAATGCGCTTTTGTTAAATCATCCACCGTTTGGCGAAGTAGGCTGTGATTCAATGATAAATTAACAGGCACCGCATTGATTATATGCAACGCAGGACAAGCTAGTTAACCTAGTAATATCATCAACCATGTGTAGTTAACTAGTGATTATGTTAAGATTTATTGTTTTTTATAAAATAAGTTTAATGCGAGCTAGCAACTTACCCTGGCTCCTTGCTGAACTCGCGTAACAGGTGGTCATCCTGCCACGCAGTTTCCTTGTGGGATGCAATGTAATCGGTCATAATCGGTATCCAAAAATGCAGATTACCGATTGTTATGAAAACTTGAAATCGGCCCTAATTAATCTGCCATGCCGGTTAATCGGTCGACCTCTAGTGAATTCATCTCCCAGTGTCTAGGATTTTGCCTGTGGTTAGCTCCATTCCCTTAWTTTTTTTTCTCCTGAAAACTCCCCAGGCCTTAACGATTACAAGAATAACTATAACATGATGCGGCCAACATTATGCCTGAAAATATGGAGCGTGGTGTTCAGTAATGTGTTGTATTGGATTTTCCCCAAACATAATGCTTTGTATTCAGGAAGAAAAAAAAGATTGCTTTGCCACATGTTTTGAAGTATTACTTTAGTGCCTTGTTGCAAACAGGATGCATCTTTTGGAATATTTTTTATTCTGTACAGTCTTACTTCTTTTCACTCTGTCAATAAGGTTACTACCGTGGAGTAACTACAATGTTGTTGATCCATCCTCAGTTTTCTCCTATCACAGCCATTAAACTCTGTAACTGTTTTAAAGTCATCATTGGCCTCATGGGAAAATCCCTGAGCAGTTTCTTTCCTCTCCGGCAACTGACTTAGGAAGGACATCTATATCTTTGTAGTGACTGGGTGTATTGATACACCATCCAAATTGTAATCAATAACTTCACCATGCTCAAAGAGATATTCAGCATCAGGTTATTTTGTATTTTTTTACCCATCTACCAATTGGTGCCCTTCTTTGCGAGGCATTGGAAAACCTCCCTGGTCTYTGTGGTTGAATCTGTGTTTGAAATTCACTGCTCGACTGAGGGACCTTACAGATCACAATTATTGCACATAGAGTGAGTCCATGCAACTTATTATGTTACTTGTTAAGCACATTTTTACTCCTGAACTTATTTAGACTTACCATAACAAAAGGGTTGAATACTTATTGACTCAAGACGTTTCAGATTTTAATTTCTAAAAACAAATTCCACTTTGACATTATGGGGCCAGTGCCAAACAATCTCAGTTTAATCAATTTTAATTTGAGGCTGTAACACAACAAAATGTGGGAAAAAGTCAAGGGGTATGACTACTTTCTGAAGGCACTGTATAGTATGTGTTTATTTCTATTTAAGCAAAATACAAGATGAATCAAGTCACCTTATCACCAATGAGTCAACTCATTGCCATCATTGTAAATAAGAATTTGTTCGTAACTGATTTGCATAGTTAAATAAAGGTTACACATTGCCAGTGACTGATATCAGAGACCTGTATGTAATGACGAGATGCTCATGTCTCCGCCCGGAGTAGTTTCCCAAGGCTGGAAGGTAGGAGACATGCTTAAGCCCATAGACACGCATTGGGCTTATTTTGTACAGATTTTGGTGAGAGTGAAGCCTCTCGCTTTGCCTCTTCCTCTCCTCTGATATACACTGAGTATACCAAACATTAGGAACACCTTCCTAATATTGAATTGCACCCCCCTTTTGCCCTCAGAACAGCCTCAATTAGTTGGGGCATGAACTCTACAAGGTGTTGAAAGCGTTCCACAGGGATGCTGGCCCATGTTGATTCCAATGCTGTCCACTGTTGTGTCAAGTTAGTTGTATGTCCTTTGGGTGGTGGACCATTCTTGATACATACAGTAAACTGTTGAGCGGGAAAATCACAGCAGCATTGCAGTTGTTGACACAAACCGGTGCGACTGGCACCTACTACCATACCCCGTTCAAAGGCACCTACTACCATACCCCGTTCAAAGGCACCTACTACCATACCCCGTTCAAAGGCACCTACTACCATACCCCGTTCAAAGGCACTAAGTTATTTGCGGCTGTGCATTCTTGAAATCACTTGTATCGTTTAAACTTGTGTTAAATCCACTCCTCATGTCATTGAGGACCACAAACACTTTTGTCCCTAATAGTACCCTATAGTAAGCCAGCCATTCATCAGCTGTGAACCTTACTCACACATTCATTTACAGCCTGGATATGCATCACTTGGACAAGGGTCCCAAACAAGCTTGTCTGGGTCATTTCAAAGGGAATTGCTCTATTATTTTTATGTCCGTGATTACGAGGACGTAGCTGTAACTACCACTCAGGCACAGATAACAAAGATGTATTTAGAGCTAAATAATATTGAGTGTACCTTTGTTTAAAGCTGGAATCAATACGTTTTAAACCGTGTCCATTTTTCATTTAGCCGCGTCATGTATGTGCAGAGGAGGGGCCGGGAGATAAATGGGCTGGATCTTCTAATTCCCCTGTTGCAGTTATCATAATTGTTGAACAACCACGGTTTTTAAAGATCGGGCGTTAGGGGAGGCAGGCCACACAAAGAAAGTTAATAGATTTAGAAAATTGAGATGGATTGTGCAGCAGACATATTTAGAATGTTCCATTGGTTTGGGAGGAAGATGGACAAATATGATCAGGGGTTGTGGTGGTGGGGGATAAAACAGAGTACACAGGGCAGCAGCAGAGAATGCATCCTGCCTCACAGATAAAGGTGTTAGTGTGTAGATATGTTGAGTGAGTGTGTGTCTCTGTTATGGTTAGTACTGTAATGGCCGGATGTGTCATAGTTTGAAGTCCAGAACTGCCTTAATGCAGATGAGTTCACCCGTAAATTGTCACTGAAGGGTCCTAATTGACAAGCAGTTCCTTTCTCGGGGCAGCAGGGGGAAACCGCTAGCTGTCGATGGATGCTTCAGCCAGGGAATACAGGAGGAAATCTCTCCTTCTCTGATTTAGGGGCAGGCAGGAGGAAGAGCTTGAGTGCTGTTAGATGGCACAAACTAGAGACGGCAGTAAACAGACTTAGCACATTGTTTCAGATAAGCACAGAATGTTCTGAATCAGAAGGTCTCTATTCCATTTGATAATGTATTCTTGTATCTATAATGTTGAGCAGTGTTACATTTATTCTTGTATCTATAATGTTGAGCAGTGTTACATGTATTCTTGTATCTATAATGTTGAGCAGTGTTACATGTATTCTTGTATCTATAATGTTGAGCAGTGTTACATGTATTCTTGTATCTTAATGTTGAGCAGTATTACATGTATTCTTGTATCTATAATGTTGAGCAGTTTACATGTATTCTTGTATCTATAATGTTGACAGTGTTACATGTTATTCTTGTATCTATAGTGTTGAGCAGTGTTACATGTATTCTTGTATCTATAATGTTGAGCAGTGTTACATGTATTCTTGTATCTTATAGTGTTGAGCAGTGTTACATGTATTCTTGTATCTATAATGTTGATCAGTGTTACATGTATTCTTGTAATCTATAATGTTGAGCAGTTTACATGTATTCTTGTATCTATAATGTTGAGCAGTGTTACATGTATCTTGTATCTATAATGTTGAGCAGTGTTACATGTATTCTTGTATCTATAATGTTGAGCAGTGTTACATGTATTCTTGTATCTATAATGTTGAGCAGTATTACATGCCACAAGTGGAATACACCCCTTTTATTTAGCACTGTGTTTTTCCCCATCTAAAACAACTTTTAGAACCTGTAGAGAGAGACAACACAGCCAATGCTTTTGTGTTTCCTATTTTGGAACCAGTCATTGTGTCCAATGACAAACATCTCTCCTACATTCTGTCCTATTTTCTATAATATTCACATAATTATGGCATGATGCATCTCTTCCCTCCCTTCAATAATGTATTTTTTTCTCTATGGCTCTTATTTTCCATCCATTATCTTTCCCCAGCCTCAGATACATTGTATTTATGGTGCTCCAGTATACTCTATGAATGTCTGACTCTRCAATGACATTATATCTCATCAGTACMATATAGATGGTASTATTRCGGATACTACTGCAAATCATCAACAAATCGAAACATGAAACCAAACATTTATTTAGCCTTCGACATCCCAAAGACAAACGGCAAAAGCGTTTTCAATCTGTCCCCTGACAGACAGTTGGTAGTCCTTTAGGTTGCAGTCTGAAAATTGAATTACCTCATATTGGATCCTATAAAAGTCCAGTTGGGGGGATTTTCTTTCTGTGATGTAATTTGAGCTATCCAATTTTCCTCGTATTTACTGTCTATATTTTTGTCAATTTGGCAGAGGAACACATTGTACGCGTTGGTGCTTCGGTGTCACCGGTGTCGTCGCGGTACGGTGGTTTTGGCTCTCATTGGCCCTGGAGGTCAGTGTGTGGGAAGAGAAGGTGGCTCTATGGGGGCTTTGGAGCCGCTCTCGGCCCGTCCCTTTGGGCTCCACCAGGTCCGCATCCACTCCTCTCATTCATGAAGGGGTCAAAATACGGGTCAAAACATCCCGTTAGACTCTGGAGAGACGCGCTGGTGTGTAGGCGTAGATGAAACTGGGTATTTTGGGGGGGCTTTGGTATAGGCTGCAGCTGGTAACAGTTCTTTCGCCTCACTCTCACAAGTCCAAAGACGCCTAAAACTATTGGTTTACACAAAAGAAGAAGGAAAAAAATAACTCAATTGTTTGGTAAAGAGTGCTATGAGGAGGCTGGTGAACAACCTGGGTATGTAAGTGGGGTCGCGACCCAAAGTGGGCCACGGATACGTTAATGGTGGATCGCGACATGTCAGAGTAAAATATATATATGTATATTCTATATATTTTTACATTTATTAGGAACTCTCTCTGGGTTCTCAATTTACGGTTGAGAGTTAGAATAGTAGAATACACAAGGTGCAATTTCAAAATGTGGTTGTGCCTCAGCAGTTTTCCTCTCATGTCAGTCATTGACAGTCACTCAATTAGTCATGTCAGCAAAAAAATTTAGATTGGTAAATTAATCTAGCCAGTTTATCTAAACTTGAAGTAATCAAGGCTGAATACCAACCAGGCATGGAGGGCACACAGACCCACAATGCTGTTTACTTTCTGCATCTACGTCATATCGCTGAGTCTACCTTTAAAACTGCAAAGACTTCACTCCATCCCATGGCAAAATGAGTACAATTGCCGAATTGTTTTATAAAATTGCAAAAAAAAGGCCCCCAAAAGGGCGTGGGCCCATGGAAAACACTGAGTTTCTCATTTCGATCCCACCCAACAAACTGGGAAAATTCCCAAAACATTAGCTAAGATTCCCATGAAGTTMTAGTTATGGTTTTATCTAATGTTAGAATGATAAAAAAATAAATAATAATAATGTTATTATGGGAACATTCTTGTAACATCAGGTGAATGTTTTTTTGCACCCTAAAAGAATCAACCACACAACTGGTAGAATCAACCACACAACTGGTAGAATCAACCACACAACTGGTAGAATCAACCACACAACTGGTAGAATCAACCACACAACTGGACAGTTTTTGTATTTTGAGAACATA
This sequence comes from Salvelinus sp. IW2-2015, assembly GCF_002910315.2. Lineage (NCBI taxonomy): Eukaryota > Metazoa > Chordata > Actinopteri > Salmoniformes > Salmonidae > Salvelinus > Salvelinus sp. IW2-2015. Next base: position 1,533,239 of record NC_036845.1, read on the forward strand.
TATTTTGTGATATCCCCATAATGTTCTCACCAGACTGTTTCTATAGACTTAATGAAACATTATGGGAACATTTTAAAGAACAGATTAAATGTGTTCTATAATATTCTTGCAACATCAGGTGAATGTTTTATACAAACATTCTATAATCATCAGCACGACTGGACAGTTTTTGTGTTATGAGAACATTTGCCAAGACCTAACAAATGTTCTGGGAACTTTCACAGAAACAGTTTTGGTTTGCTGGGCAGGCTGAAAAAGTTTAACAACCTCCGTCCTAGACAATTGTTGCCAACTATTTGTTTTACACCCTCTGGTATGCAGGCATATAGATAGGGCCTGTGTTTTGAAGATCTGACCTAGAAAAACTCATGGCCTTAGTTATATAGCCTATATGGTTCCAGAGGTTTTCCTAGTCAGGACATGTAGTGTATGTAGTGAGGACTTCCAGGGCTATCGCTAACAGGAACTGCTAACCACTTTCTCTTTGCTTGACTAGGGGCTTGTCCAGCTGTACCATCCAGCTAGCATCTGTCGCAGCGGCTGCTGTCGTGGCTCTCTGACCACGGCCTCCCTCCTACTCCATCCCAATGTAACCTTTTGCTCCCTCTGTCTGTTTAGGGAGGGATAGAGATGTGGAGGGCGAGAGAGACTGACAGTGTGCGCTCCCCTGCTCAGTAAATATGAACTGCACCCAGCAGACAGACTCATTCATCACAGGGGAAAGAGAGAGGGAAAGGGAGGGAGGGAGGGAGAGGGAGGGAGGGAAAGGGAGAGAGGGGCAGAATGGAKGGTAGAGGAAAGGAGCGAGGAGGAGAGGAAAGTAGCGAGCGAAGGAGCGGCAACAAAGAAGTGACCACAGTACAGCCAAAGAGAAGGGGAGAAAGAGAGAGAGGGGCAATTGAAGGAGGCAGATGGGGAGAGGACGAGAGAAAAGAAAGGAGGATGGAATGAGTGGGAGAGGAGGATAACAGAATGGAGAGGCTGAGATGATTGAGGGATAAATAGAAGATAGTGGATGTATTTGGGGAAGCATGGCAAACAGGAAGACTGATGAAATGTAGAGGGACAGAGAATGGACTTGTGTATATTGTTTGAGCTCTTACAAGTGTGATTCCTGACAATGTGTAGATCCTGGTGTTATTCTAACCCTCAAGACAGACAGGCTTCGGATCTCAATTTTAGAGACTTGTTGAACCTCAGACCTTGACCTTCAATCACTTCATTTCTTAAAGGGAAGTATCTTGTAGAGAGATTTCCACGGCAACCAATAAATACATATATTTACTGCGTTGTGGTCATTTTCCCTTCATGCTTTTTACACTATTAACCATAGTTTGGATGCCATTAGCATTATGTTGAGGCCTTTCCTACTGAATTAACTCAAACTAGCACACTAAACATTACTAAGGCAACTAGACCATTTATACATCATTAGGCCTATACCTCATATACCTTCACTTTCAAATTCCCCTCTTCTCTACTGACCCTCCAACTCCTCCATTTAAAGCACCTTCCCGTTCCTCTCTCACCCCAAACCTCCCCCTCTCTGTCTTTCCCTCCATCTCTCCTTCCTCCAACAAAGAAAGACAGGAGAGAGGGAAGATGGCGTTTGGCAGATGCCATATTTCGACTTTCTGTCAGTGTGATTAATATTGACACGGTGTGTTTCTTACCAGAGGGTTGTTGACTGTGTATGTTGTTTTGATTTCATTATTCTGTGCTCAGGCAGTTTTTCTTAGAGATCATACAATAACAGATGTGGGGTCTGAAATAGAGACACAGATATCGGGATGGGTTGAGTGCACTGGTCATATCACTAGTAGAGACAGCGGTCATCAGTCCTCCTATCTGGGACATGTCTTACCCCCTCAGGGTGGGCTAAGCAGAGGCCTTATCAACTGTGACACCCCCCCCCCCCCATGTATGTCTATGTGTATGTCTATGCCTGTGTTCATATTTCTAAAGAACTTCCCCTCTGGACTCAAGAGAGGGATTTGGGCTAATCATTAATTTCAGTGTGAACAGTTGAGAAGGAGGAAGAATCAAATCAATATCTAAATGTTGACTGCTGAGGAGAATAAATGAAGCAATGTGACGGAAAGGGAAAGGTTGAGAGACAGGAGAGAGAAAGAGGACGGGAAGGAAGATAAACTTTTACGAATAAACAAATAAAATACGAAGCTGGGAAAAGATAGAGCTAGAGACGCAAGAGGCGGACGGGGGAAACAGTTGTCGCTGGAGACTTGCATTGACTTTTTCCCCTACTCAATCGCACGTGACTGGAGCCTGCGTGGGGGCTAACAGATAAATTCACAGAGAGAGAGCAAGAGGGAGGGAGAGAGCGAGAGAGAGGGACTGAGGGAGAGAGAGAAATGAGAAAATAAATTACTCTGGAAAGATATGACGATAGGCTACACGCGGCTTTAAATCTAAAAGGGAATTCGCGACACACTCGACCAATTTGTCACTGCGCTCTTTACCTTTTTTCATTTATTTTTTGTACTTTTTCACCTATTATTTTCGCCTCTTCAATACACCGATGCCCCTAATTTACCCCACTTTTCCCGTCTATCCAATTCTTCTTCACCCCATCCTGTTCCATCCATTCTCTTTACACATTTCCCACATTATTTTTGTCTTGGTTAGACTACTATTCGCCTATCATTTGCCTAAAATTGTATCTGTATGTCTTTTTCTTTTTTGCATTAGGCTATTATGTATTATTAATAATAAACTACCTGCCTACACTTAACCCATGATCAACCCATTTCATGATGGGATCATGCTACTTAACCCAAAGGCTACCCAAAACGAGTGTCTTTATTTGTGTCCGTTTATAATTTATGACAAATCCATAAATCTATCAACCTACACTACTTGTCTTTCAATAGGTCTACCTTCATCTGTAACTACACCCAAGGATCTGTGCCGACTCTCCCTCCTTCTCCTCCTTCTCCTCCCCAAACATATCAAAATCTAAGAGAGAGGTGGGAAATGAGATGCATCGAAAAAAAAGACTGAGGGGAACCAACAGTAAAGGATGGTTGGAAAAAGGGTGGAAGAATGGAATGGAAAAGAGAAAATAAAGAAAACGCAGACTTAAAGTATACCCCCTCTTTTATTTAATTTAGACGCCAGGCGAAAATCGATCCTGCCATTCGATACGCAATCCGAATCAAGGCGAATTAAGCGGGCGGAAATTAACTCTGAAAATATTTTTGATGGAGTGGCTTGTAGTCTCTCGGCCAAATGGACTGCAAAGTGGAACAAATGACAGGGGCCTAGTGGTGGAGACAGCGCCGCTCCATCTTCCATTAGGCCGTAATGGGATAGGTCCAGCCCCCTAGCTCGACTCGGCTGCATTAATCAAAACAGCCGCTATATGAAGATTTATGGTTCTCCCCTCGTCTCCGCTCCACTCCAGCGCCGCCGAAGCCAAAGCCAGTTCTCGGTGTGTGTGTGTGTTTGAAGAAAGGAGGGGGTGATCTCTCTCTCTCTCTCTCTCTCCACATACCTTGCATATACACTAACAGACTCGTGTGTCTCGCTATGTGCACATGCACCTTTATTCCAGGACTGTGTAATCGTATCTTGTCATTTTTGTCTACATGCATGTCATAGGACCTGTTTCTTCGATTGGTGCCTCTTATGGAGCTAGGTGATAGTCTATACTTCATGTAATACAGGGTAACAGGATGCTTTGGTTCTGGGTTTCTACAGACTACATTCATAGTGTTAATATATACTGTATGTCTGTGACGCTGAAAGGCATTTGCCTTCTTTCAATATGTTTTTATTTTATTACTGTTTATGACTGAACACACTGAACCGATTGAACCGACTGAACAGACTGAACAGATTGAACAGACTGTACAGACTGAACTGACTGAACTGGCTGTATTTTCAGAACCACAAACTTTTCATGAACAAATAAATCCTTAGGATATCTCTGGCCAACAATCCTTACTCTCAGGAATTCAAATGTGAGACTTTAATGATAGCTCAGCCTAGTGGATGTACTGAACCATCCCTCCAGGTGGTTGATCTGTGGCCCAGTGAGAGAGAGAGAGGGCCACTGCTGTGCTGAAGCAGAGGGGCAGGGGGAGACAATCTGACTGACTAGCACAATGTCCTAGGAACAAACCAAAAAACTTCAGCCCACTTTTGATGAAATGAGACTGATCGGCCCACCGCTGAGAGACCCTATTTGAATGTGTGAGTGTGTGTGTGTGATTGAAACCGGGAGCAGGACAGGGAGTAGGACTGGAGGTCTCCCAATGGACGTCCTCATGCCGTTGTACCTTATTTCCCAATCTCTCTCTCTCTCTCACACACACACGCACACACGCACGCACGCACGATCACGCACACGCACACACACACACACACACAGTGACTTCTCTCCTTAACGCCTAACTTTTCCCAGCTCTCTCCTATTCTCTTTCCCCTACCTCTTTACTTCCTGTATCTCCTCTGTATTCCTTTCTCTTTGGTAACCATTATTTCTACCTGTCCCGTCTCTTTTCCCTCTATATACCTCCCTATCTTTTTCCACTTTAGCCTATTCCCTTCGACCCCCGTCCCCCGCCCCTAGCTCTCCCATGCGGATAACCAAACCAACATGGAGACATCTCTATATCCATCTATCTATCTCTCCTTTCCTTTTGCCCTCCCTCTTTTCCCTTTTCCCTTCTTCTCTTTCTTTCACTGGCGCGTGGAGGGGAAGCTTGCTGCCAGTTTCAGTCTGCCGAAGGGTTTATTTAAATTAGAAACGCTTCAATCTCCTCCTCCCCCTCTTTCTCTCTCTCTGTCTCTCTCTCTGTCTCTCTCTCTCTCGTTCTTTCTCTCTCCTCCACCATCCTGTTGAAGCCTCCAGAGTCCAGTCAACACTGGGCAACTTTGTTTGTAGATTGAAGGGAAAGAGGTGAGGACGGACGGGGAGGAAGGAAGTGAGGAAATGAAGGGGGGAAAGTAGAGGTGGGAGAGAGGGAGTTAGAGAGAGGTCAGGGGAGACCTGCTAGTCAGTGTTCGTTAGTTCCTCCCTCCTAACATGGCTCATTCCGCCTGATTAGGCCCCTAAAAGTCCCCTCCACTTGACTCTGTCTGTAGGCTACCGCTCTGCCTCCTAGACATCCTATCATAGCACCCCTATCGTAGGCTACCGCTCTGCCTCCTAGACTCCTATCATAGCACCCCTATCTTGTAGGCTACCGCTCTGCCTCCTAGACATCCTATCATAGCACCCCTATCTTGTAGGCTACCGCTCTGCCTCCTATACATCCTATCATAGCACCCCTATCTTGTAGGCTACCGCTCTGCCTCCTATACATCCTATCATAGCACCCCTATCTTGTAGGCTACCGCTCTGCCTCCTAGACATCCTATCATAGCACCCCTATCTTGTAGGCTACCGCTCTGCCTCCTATACATCCTATCATAGCACCCCTATCTTGTAGGCTACCGCTCTGCCTCCTAGACATCCTATCAAGCACCCCTATCTTGTAGGCTACCGCTCTGCCTCCTAGACATCCTACATAGCACCCTATCTTGTAGGCTACCGCTCTGCCTCCTAGACATCCTATCATAGCACCCCTATCTTGTAGGCTACCGCTCTGCCTCCTATACATCCTATCATAGCACCCTATCTTGTAGGCTACCGCTCTGCCTCCTATACATCCTATCATAGCACCCCTATCTTGTAGGCTACCGCTCTGCCCTCCTAGACATCCTATCATAGCACCCCTATCTGTAGGCTACCGCTCTGCCCTCCTATACATCCTATCAAGCACCCCTACTCTAGGCTACTGCTCTGCCCACTAGACATCCTATCAAGCACCCCTATCTTGAGGCTACTGCTCTGCCTCCTATACATCCTCATCATAGCACCTCTATCTTCTAGGCTACTGCTCTGCCCCCTATAGGTCCTTCAAGCACCCCCTATCTTGTGGCTACCTGCTCTGCTCCTAGACATCCTATCATAGCCACACCCTATCTTGTAGGCTACCGCTCTGCCTCCTCATACATCCTATCATAGCACCCCTATCTTGTAGGCTACCGCTCTGCCCACTAGACATCCTGTCAGAGCACCCTACCTTGTTCTCTTTTCCTGTCACTATTTTTGTTTCTGTTTCCTCTGGTCATATTTTCTTCTGTTCTCTTGGCCTCCCTATCTGTCTGCAGTCTCCCTGTTTCACAAGCTTGTTCTCTTTCTAAGTCTCCAATTCCTCCCGCTCTCTCTCTCTATCTCTTTATCTCTGGTCTGTCTATCTGTCCATCATTTGTCTCTGGTGAGTGAGATGCAGGGCATGGGTCAGTCAAGGCACCTAATCATCCCTGTAAATTATGACCCTGCCTTTTAAACACTTCTTTCCCTCTCTCCCCCTCCTCCCCCTCTCCTCACCCCCACCACTCTTTGCCTATTAACGCACAGTTATGTGAACAGGCCTCTGCTCCGCTGCCGACACCGGCGTCAAGGAAACCAAGTGTGGAGAACATAGAGGCAAGTCTCTAATGGCTGACTGACATCAGACAAGCTCATAGATCACAGGATTATTAATAACACTGTTAACCGGCCCAGTCAGGACCACCATCATCAACACAGACAAGAGTCTTAATGCACACTCTGATCATCTCTCATTCCCAGCACACAGCTCTATGCCTGTCATGTAGGCTCTTGGGAGGTGGCACCCATTTCATTTGACTCATTTAAATGATGCCCCTATAGATGTGGGATCTTAATTTGATCATCCTGTTCCAGGACATTTAAAACTTGTAATGTATTTGAGGTTCAAAAAGGCTTTTGATGTTTGTAATTTTCACTTAGAAATTTCAGACTTGATTTTCCCTTATGAAAAATATGTCAAATGTCCATTAATTGTAATCCACATAATAATTCACATTTCCTGTTGGTGCAGGATTATTTTGCTGCAGTAGCAAACTGGCTCAAATTAAGATCCTACATCTGTAGCTCACTGGTGTTGGTGTAGAGATTAGAATCAAATCCAATTGTATTTCTCACAGGCTTCGTAAACAACAGGTGTAGACTATCAGTGAAATGCTGACTTACCAGCCCTTCCAACAATGCAGAGAGAAAAATTGAAAAATTATAGAAACATAATAACATGAGGAATAAATACACAATGAGTAGCGATAACTATCTATATACGCAGGCTACCAATATTGAGTTGATGTGCAGGGGTACGAGGTAATTGAGGTAGATACTGTATGTACATATGGGTAGGGGTAAAGGGACAAGTCAACAAGATAGATAATAAGCARTAGCAATCACTTGTACAAGTTAAGCAGTTATTAGCACCATAAGTGGCCACATCTTTTTTTCACCTCAATTTTCCTTTCTACAATGTTGTGGCATATTCCTTGTTACATACAGGCAGCGGAAAACGCTCTCATTGAACATGTTCTCTGCTTACAATTTGTAAAACTCTAATCAGCCTCATCTTATTTCTATCTTTCTGTTATTCGTTACTTCCTTATGAGTGAGTTGTCCCCATTTACTGGTGATGATTACAACGGTGTTGATTGGGTTATGATGATTACAACGGTGTTGATTGGGTTATCATTCTGCAGTGCGATGAGATATTCCCTGTGACTTGTAGATAATGGGCAGGGAAATGTGGCCTTTAAGGCAGTGAGGGCCCATCTAGGGAGGGGAGATTGAAAGGCAGCAGGGAATGAATGACCTGTCCATTTAACCAGCCGGGCTCAGAGAGATGGCAGGGGAGCGGGGCGTCCCTGGAGAGCAGGGTCTGGGGAAATCACACTCACACCAAACAACTGGATCCTATAGGACTGAGCTGAGGGAGCTACATACAGGCCAAGTTGAACCATTCTCCATCCACTATCATGGTTTGTTTGTATACTGTAAAAGAGAATCACATTTGTGCTGTATGATTGAATGTGTGTGAATAATTTGAAATCACAGTCTAAAGCCAGTGACTCACAGTCAATGCTTCCTAGGCTTCTAATATGGGACCTACAACAACTGACATAAATGAGTATATTTATTCACCTCATGTTTGATCATAGTGTGTTATTTCTCCATTGGTCTGTCCAGAAGTCTCAGAGAGCCCTTAGGTGGTGTAGATTATTTACAATTCTAAAGGGAAAAATAAAAACTATGGGTGACAGTCCCAGTCCATTGCCCTGTAGTGCTGAAGGTTGGAAACTCTGAACACAGCTATCATCGCTGTCCATGGTTCTGAAAGGTTAACATTAGATATTCTGCAGGTGACAAAGTCACCACAGATCTCTTAGGAGATCGTTGGCCAATAGTAGTGTTGCTAATGCYAGCTCATTGATCCTTCAACTGATTACACTAATGAAATGCCTTCTATGAACTAGCATTGCATTAGAACATGCATTAATTTATTCACCATTAGGTCTTAAGTCTGATGCCAAACTAATACACTGTTAGAGCTTTCCTCTTTGTCTGGAATATATGTTACCTTCAGCACATCACCCAGACCTTGACCACTGTGACCTTTGACTCATTCCACTGACCTCCTACAATGGAAGTGGCAATTGTATCTAAAATTGTCGATGCATCATGTTTGATTATCTTTACAGATCCAATGAGAGGGAGGAATGGGACTCTACTGCACCACAGACAAAGTGAGTACTTTCATATCAAAGATGCTTTATACTCGCCCAATGACAGACCAGCTGAAATTATTTGTTTGTGGGAGATAAATAGTGGTCTGTTGGCCTATCTTTGTTTATTGAGCCCTTTTGATACAATATTTAGCAATTGGCAATTTAATTGGCCTTTGTGAAGAGGCAGTACTAAAGTACATTATGACTGTATTCTCATTATTCCAGTCTAAAACATTTAAACAGTTGTAGAGGCATCAAATAATTAAATAATATTGCTAAAGAATAATATTTTATCTCTAGCTGCCTTATTTTGATGGATGTCTGTTTATGATTCGTTCCGCCAAGAAATTCCTACAACATTTCTTTCCTGATAATATATCAATTTATCAGCCGAGATTTCTATGTTAATTTCCACCCCTCCCCCTAAAATAAAGCGTCTTACTCCCAAACGATCTCGAACTAATTAAGCAAGCGTTAATTAAAAATTCGAGAGACTATAAACGTGGAGAATTGTTGTGGAAACGTTGAAGTTAATCAAGCTTTCAAATTATTGATAACATCCTTAGAACAGTGATCGATCGGYAAGACATTAAGTGATCAAATAAAGCAGGGATTGTGATGTGTGTGTGTGTGTTCTTAGGAAAGCATATAATCTGTCTCTAGATGTAACTCTCTAACAGTAAAAGGTCCATAAGGCTTGTTTTCAACCCATATGTGTATTTATTTTATTACCTTTATTTAACTAGGCAAGTCAGTTAAGAACAAATTCTTATTTACAATGACGGCCTGAACAGCTCGGGGATTCGATCTAGTAACCTTTCGGTTACTGGCCCAACGCTCTAACCACTAGGCTACCTGCCGCCCTATGTTATGATGTACTTACATACAATGGCCAAATGTCATCACTGATGTTGTACTAGCTAAATCCCCTTTACATAAAAAACACAAGCCGTGAGCTCATATGTAGTTAGGTATACGTGTATCGATACTCAATTGATGTGTGCTGATGCCAATGCTTCCTCTCTTTGCACGCGTTATACAAAACATCAGGTTTTCACATGTTTACATGTTTTGTCCCCTGTGTGTCTGTTTACGCCTGTGTCAATGCCTGTGTGGCATGTACTTACAAGGCGCTTCATCATTCCGCCAGCTATAGGAGCAATTCACCCATAAAGTGAGCCTTTCGCCCATAAATAATATTCAAGTCGCTCTATTGTTAAGTGAAAAGTTGACTGGTGTTTGATTTTTTCTTCTTATTTTTTTTCCTTCTTCTTTTCCGCGGCGACCTCGGGTTAGGACTCATACATCACGGGATGACAGGTATAGAAAGGCCCTAAATTAGCAACTAAATCGAATATTGATCAGCTATGTGCGGCCCTGCTAGTCTCGGCTGCTTGCCGTTTTTTTCCAGGGAAGGAGAGAGAGAGAGGAGAGCGAGAGATAGAGAAGGAAGGAGGGAGGGRTGGGGGTGAGAGATGCGGCTGTGTGGGTCTCTCACTCTCTCTCCCCCCTTCTCTCTCTCTTCCTATCCTTCTCTCTGTTTGAGTTTGAGTGCTTGTGAGAGTGTCTTGTGTTGTATATTGCTTTGCAATAAGAGCCAGTGAAACCGTTTTTATCTTCATCCGATTGAGCTTTTTCGTCTGTGCGTATCATTTTCTGTACCCGTTTGACTAAATATATGCAAAACGATTGATGTATACGCCTCCGTATTAACTCTCCCCATTATCTTTGGTTGAAGTGTTGTTAAATTGGCGTTCCGTTATTAATGATACAATGATGACAAACGTAGACTCTCATTAAGATCATTGTTAGCTGCTGAGACATTATAGCCTACTCGCTTCCCTTATCACATCTGTCTTCAGAGGAAGAGAAAAAACGTTCCATACATCCATACATCCGTCCACCCATCCATCAATCAACAATAGCCATATGCAAAATCCTCTCCACCACTAATTTTGTTTATTTTAGTTTCAGCCCATGCTTCTTGAAGTTTCAATAAAGTATCTCATTACCCATTTGACTATTGGCCTGCGCTGTTTATAGATAATTTCCTCGATGGCGGTGCCCACTCCCCCCATGTTAGGATGAGAGAGAAGTCGACGGGGCGCACTGTTTGATGAAACGATCAAGGTCTTTCTCCCGGGAAACGTTGTGTGTCCGGGGCGGTGATGAACCAAACCCAAGGCCGGGAGTGGGTGGTCAAGGTTACGCCGGGTCACTGAGATTAGTCCCGGCGAAGTCTTTAACAAAGGGCCGGAGCGTCAGGCCCGCTGAGTCCAGATCAAAGTATCGGGTGTAGGACAAGCGGGGCGTAAAACAGGGATGAGCTGCGGATTACAACGGGCTAATTGGAAATGAGTCTGTAAGTCCATTAAAAGAGGTGGTTCAAACATTCTGCTTCTCGTTTAGGCCTCTATCGTCCCACTACTCCCTCATAGGCCAAAGCGAAACTGTTGGATACAGTTCTCAAATAGGCATAGACCTAAGGCCTATGGGATTCAAAATGTGCAGCCTACAATATCCTATTCATATTAGGCCTATAGCCAATGTTGCTATATATGAGTTTCATTGAACGCTGAATGACCGTGCGCTTTGCTATGGTCAGGCGTTAGCTATTTCAGCACCATGGACAGCGTCAGGTCAGCACCTCGCTTTTGGTCAGCGCCAGATCGAGTTCACGTTGCAGATTCCTTAAATATTCAAGACTGCATCACTTTTTGAACTTTGTAGGCAGTTCTTGTCATTCTAACATTTTCATATGACATATGTGGGCCACATATATTCCATCGTAGAGATAAATAGCCTATAGCACCAAATAGGCCTACTTTTTCTTCCATCTCATTTGTCTATTTTTGCTGTTACACTTCAAGATATATTTTAACGCCTGTTTGCATGTTTTTCATGCAAAGAGGACGACGATAGAAAATAGCAGAAGTTGTCAGAGATGCGCACACCCCTCGTCACGCGCCTCTTGGCTAGCAAGTTGTGTAGAACTTTGCTCGAGGACATTCCGGCAACCATCTGTTTCCTGAAGAACTCTGAGCGCAGGGCAGGAAGCAGAGTTCGCAAATTTGCAGGGAACGGTGGTTGTCTGCCAATACGCCTGTTACTGTGAAAATGCTCCGTTTGATTTATTTTCTCACTCCACTAAACTTTTCTAAAGACCTAACAGGAGGTAAGAAAATACATGCTATCTTCCTTTTTCTTTTTTCCTTGGCAGAACCAGAAATCAACAAACCTCCTTCCTACTGCCACACACTAGCCCAGTCTATAAACACCCACATCTTCCCATCAGATGAATGGTCTTCTTGAATTAGGCTGAAAATCATAATTCAAAGGATATCCTCAACATACTGAGTTCATATAGGGTTCATATGAAAGTGACCAAACATTTGTGTCATAGGCTCATTCCTATATCACTAACCTCTTACATTACTTAATTTTAGCGAGTTACATTGCATTAAATGCATATACTGTAAGTGTACTTCTCAAAAACAGAATCTGAGCTATGTGTATGCTTTCATTTCAGAAGATATCAAAAACTTGCACATTTGAGAGAGACAGAGAGAGCGAGAGAAACATAGAGAGAGAGATGGATAGAGGAAGATTGAGCAAGGTGGAAGGAAGAGAGACCAGGGAAAGTACAGGTGGGTTGAAGGTTGTCAACAAATTAACACTGTTCGCATTCTGTTCATTAAGAGAACGTCTGGCGCAGAACAAGGCGGTGTGTGTGTGTGTGCGTGTGCGTGTGCGTGTGTGTGTGTGCGTGTGCGTGTGTGGTGTGTGTGTGTGTGTGTGTGTGTGTGTGTGTGTGTGTGTGTGTGTGTGTGTGTGTGTGTGTGTGTGTGTGTGTGTGTGTGTGTGTGTGTGTGTGTGTGTTGTGTGTGTGTGTGGTGTGTGTGTGGTGTTGTGTGTGTGTGTGTGTGTGTGTGTGTGTGTGTGTGTTATCAAGGTGAACTGGCAGGGAGACAAAGCACCTCTTCGAGGGGAAGTGCCCAAGGCAGTCAATGGCTTATACAGTACATGTGATTATATACAGTGCATAGATTAGAGGAGTGGAGTGCTTCCCAACTGTGGGCACTGGAGGGACACACACAGCTGATTCCTTCTGAAGTGTATCTTAAGACTGTACTAGCCTGTGGCGTTGGTTTTGTTTACAGTATAGTTCCCAAAATCTGTAGGCTACGTTTCAGTCCACAGGTTGAGGGCCACATATTAGAGGGTTGTCTGTTTCTGGCTGGTGGTTATTATTGTATATCTAACTACATCTTATGGTCGGCTAAATAGCTGGTCCCAGGCATGTCATCTTGTTCTGCTCATAAAGGCTAAGATTAAAGCTAAGGGAGGGAGAGCTGATCTTAGATCTCTTGTTGTTGTTGACTACAACAGCATCCAATGATTTGGGCCAGTTCCAGAGAGGTTATAGAGCAGGTGGGTGCTCCACTGTTCACCATCAGGTGTTGTATTTTCTATTCTACTGCAGAGATGAGACCACCTGGCCTCACTGAGTCCCACCTGACACCATGGCAATCAGGAAATGGAGTAATGACATCAGTGTTTCATTAAAACATGATAATGTATATCGATACATTACGTTGTTTCATTGTTACTGTCTGTCTATTTGCTTGATAATAATAATAATTGAATTCTGTTCATAAAGGTTAGAYGTAATAGACATTTATATTTACCATAGGAAAGTTCATTTAGGATTTGGAGAGTGACATACATGGATGAGTGCTATTTTGTTTCACTCTTTGAGGGTGTAAATTGATCAGAACAAAAGAGCAGAAGGTGAGAACCAACAAAAGAAGAAACAACAAGAGAAGCTTTAGATAAAGGAAGAAGAGGAGTCAGTTGTTTGAGACGGAAACTAAAGATGCAGCAAAAGGCCATTGCCATCCAAGCAAAGAGTACAAATGTAATGTAACCAGAAAAAAATTGATAAAGAGAAGGAGAGAGAGATGAATGATGGATAATTGCATTAGAAAGAAGAGAAGGCCAGAAGGAAGGAAATGATTAGAGGAGAAGGGACTGATATCCGAGAGAGAGAGAGAGAGAGAGGGCGGGAGGGGAGGGCTCGCTTACCGCCGCCGTTCAATACACACTGACACTCTCCCTCTGTGTCAACACATACCGTGTGTGTGTGTGTCTGTTTGTGTGTGTGTGTGTGTGTGTGTGTGTGTATCCTAATCCTAGTTCAGTGGCATACCCACTCTTGTCAACTCTTCGCTAACATTTCATTCACACTCTCATTCTCTTTTTCTCTGTTCATCTCTCTCAATACTTTCTCTCAATTTGAGATTACAATCCAGCTAATTGTGGGATTATTTGATTGTGTGAAAATTCTATATATAATGAGGACCTCTAATCCATTGATTTGTGTATGTGTCAGAAACTGATTGTCTTAATCCTCTGAGATGGGCTCACATTTACACGTCAGTACTTGTTCTGTGTATTTGTGTATTTTGTTGTCCATTGCTTTTCAACCATACACACACTCTCTCTCTCTCTCTCTCCCTCTCTCTTTCCCTCTCTTCATTCCTTTCTATTTACTCTCCCTTATCCATCCCACCCCCTCTTCTATCCAGGCAAGGACACCTACCTTTTGTCATTGACCCCTGACCTGTGTGTCTGGGCATTGACTGTCTCTTCTCTCCTCATGTCACTGGAGCTCCCTGTCAATACTTACCTGGTTTAGACACCATCCCTCAGCGCTGTGGTCAGAGAGTGGGGGGGGACCAGATGCACTGGAGCACCAGGAGAGGAAGAGGAGGGATAGAGGGGGAGGGAGAAACATAGAGATGGGGAGCAGTGAAAGTGATCAAGATCGAGCATGTTTAAAAAAAGGGGTGAAAATGAGAGCGAGAGAAGTTTTAATGGAAATGATATAAATGTTGCAATGATATCTGTAAGCAGATGTACATTGACACTGACATTCATACTCATTCATCAAAAACATTTAACAGAAATGAACAGTTGAAAATGTCTTGATTACACTTCATAACTCAGGCTGGATCTAGAGTGTATTTCATTTCATTCCTAAAGTGCACGACTCTATCGGCCCTATTTTCCAGTCTACTCCACCTCCACCACGCTCTGCAACCCTTTCCTTCTCTCCCTCTTTCCTCTTTACTATTTTCATTTCCTCTAATCTTTCACTCCCTTGCTCTACATCTGTGTCACTTTGATTTCCCTGTCCACTGGCCTGCGGGATGTGTATGTGACTGTCGTCTGTTAAGAGAGTGTGACTTAATTGTGTAAAGCAGCTTTGCCATCCTAAGTGAATCACCACGTGTCCTTTAGACCTAAGATATGTGGCATCGGAATCCCACTGGATGTTTCATGTACTGCTGAAACAACACACACACACACACACACACACACACACACACACACACACACACACACACACCACACACACACACACACACACACACCACACACACACACACACACACACACACACACACACACACACACACACACACACACACACACGTCTCTATTCCGTCTGTGTACTGGTGTGTCGGAGCACATTTGACGCTATATATTTATATGTATATCAGTGTGAACCGTGTGTGTGTGTGTACACTGCTGTGTATGGGCTTGGTGCTGGATGGGCCAGCCTGAATGAGAGTAGACAGTGGGCGCGTGGAGAGCAGGGGGAGTGAGAAGGACGTAGCGTGGGTGGAGGGGGGAGAGAGGAGAGAGCGCTAGGCCGAGGGGGCCCCTCTCCTAGACAGTTGACTGATGACATGCATTAAACAGTTAATCTGTCTGATTGAATGTTTGCTTCCTCCAAATTGAAACATTAAACAACAAGGCGAGAGAGAGGGAGGGGAGAGACGGAGGAGGAGAGAGGGATATGGCTTCATCTATTGCCCAAATCATGCAAAGCATGGGACTGGAATATTTAATACTGCCCTGTGAGCCAGAGAAGAGGGCGAGAGAGGAAGAGGGAGATTGGAAGGGACAGAAAGGGGGTGTGAATGAGAGGAAAGAGAGAAGGGGCGTGAGTGAGTGAGTGAGTGAGTGAGAGAGAGAGAGAGAGGAGAGAGAGAGAGAGAGAGAGAGAGAGAGAGAGGAGAGAGAGAGAGAGAGAAGAGAGAGAGAGAGAGAGAGAGGAGGAGAGAGAGAGAGAGAGAGAGAGAGAGAGAGAGAGAGAGAGAGAGAGAGAGAGAGAGAGGAAGAGAGAGAGAGAAGAGAAGAGAGAGAGAGAGAGAGAGAGAGAGACATCACCTCAAGAGAGAGAGAGAGAGAGTTTTGTAGAATGGACCTAATGGGAGGTATTGAGGTGAAAGTTCTGTACGGTTATCTATGTAAGTGTAAATAAGAACAAACTAACCATCACAGTGATGAGAAAAAGGAAAAAGGAGGGTAATCGATGACATTAATCAATCAATGAACTACCAGGGAGTAAAGAAAACCAGCAGCACTCTGGACCGCAGGGCCTGGATTTGAAATCCCCTCTCCTCATATGTCATTAAAAAGACCTTCCTTTCCATAATGATGTCTTTTAACACAGAATTAAGAATTAGAACATTTAATATGATCTCTATGTTCTAACATTTGTTCAGATTACCCCTTCCCCTCCCTCCCCCAGYAGGCTTTTCCTGCCATGCTTCTCAAAGTGTTATTATGTTCACTTAGTTTTTACTATAGCCGAACCAGGTTATACTTCCTCAGGTTGTGACCTCTCTCAGAAAGAAGTCTAACCCCTGTCAGCAATCTCCCTGTGGGACCAACATGGAGACGACTGAGTCTGTCTCTCTACCACTGTAAGTACATCTATTTGTACAGTTGTTTACACTTGATCATGTCTGGCCATATGACATGTATATAAAGGTGATTCTAGGTATGAAAGCAAAACCAGAAAGGCAAGATCTTCATACTTGTTATTAATATTATTTTGTAGAGATTGAATATAAATACAGAGAGCAACAATTGTAATAAGCCTGCCAATAAATGGTCCTCTCATACAAGAAAACAGACATTTTACTAATGAGTGGTTGCTGTCCAGTGCTGAAATGTGACTATAGTCTGACAGTGCCKGCTGGGGTTGCTGTCCAAGGTCCTGAAACTGTTGCTGCTGATAGGAGTCCTGGACATTAGCTTTAATGTTTACAATACAGTTAACAGACAGGTGCATAGACGGACGGACAGAAAGAGCTGTTACTGTGGTGAGGATGGTGAAAGATTGGGAGGAATTGGGTGACCCTCACTAGGTAATGTGATATGTAATTTACTCTCAGCCTGACCCTGCTCTTCCCTGTATCCCACCATCACAACCCACACAATGTGTTTCCCTCTGTCTCAAGTGCATATTCTCAACAATGACCCGTCATTTTCTTCCCTGGCTGATTTTGGCCCCGCTTTAGGACCAGGGCATATAATTGCACAAACAGACAGAGATAATGGCTTGATGAACACGAGTCTTTATCGTCAACAGGCGCCAGAAACCCAGAAGCAATATGAAAACATTAATAGGTAGGTAGCAGGATGGACAGATAAATGGATAGATCTTTTAGAGAAGGTCAAACTCCTGTGGCCAAGCGCTAAGACCATCATGAAGAGAAGAGAGAATTGATCGCCGCATGCTCCCAAAGGGGCTAAAATGACCAATAAATGATTTTGAGGGCGAGGAACATTCTATAGGGAGGGAAGGAGCAAGGAAGGGGAGAAAAAAACAACCTGTTCTTTGACTGTATATAATGACTCAGGCAAACTGCTGTCAAGAATAGCTTGCTGAAAATCCTCATGGATCTTCAACCGGATTGTTTGGGTTTAGAACCYGGAGTTGTAGAAGGTCCATGCACCTCTCTCTCACCTCCCTGAAATAATTTATTGGTGCATAGTTGTATGTTCTCTCTTGTTMTTCTTAATGTCAGCACTACMAGAGCCCTTTGGCATAGGCCTTTGATTATTGAAATCATCACCAACAAACCCCTCTTCCCCCACTTCCTTGACGATTGATGATTCCGTCCATCCCTCTCTCTGCCTGTAAAGAGTCCCAAATGATCCTCATACAGATGGTGTTCTATTAGGCCCCCAAAACGTATGATCGGTTCTCACATGGCGTCTGTGTTGCAAACCCATAACACATCCCCACTTGATGAAGGTAAATATAAGTGATTTTCCTTCAGCATATGAGGCTTCATTCTATATACCCCCCTCCAGCCGGCAACTCTTAAATACTCTTCCAGGCTATTTTCTTCGGCTTTTCTGTTGAACAACAATACCAAGTACAAATAGAGTATGTCCCTAATGCATGTATGTATTCTGCACCCCTTAATTGAGATGTGCCTTTTGTTAAGTAAATTAAGGGATACCTCACCCACAGACCCACACCCTTAAACCCTACGCTTCAAAGTGAGTGATCCTCAGTGTGATTGACGGCTCTGATTTCTCCAGCCCTGCATCGTCTCTGCGTGGCTAATGAACGCTCAATGGATGGAGTGAGAGGGGAGGCGGACACGCTGGCCCTCCGTCACTAAAGAGGGATGGAGGGGCACGAAGAACAGTGGTGGATATGAGATTGGGGGGAGATGGGAGCTCGTGTGAAGACAGAGATGGCTAGAGAGATTCACGAACGGGTAACCAGAATGAGGTTGATTGCCTAGCACAGGAGAGGCATTACGGCGCAATGCCGCCACTAATCATAATGAATCACTTACTTATTAAGTGTTAATTACAGGTCGCAAATACATCCCAGGCAGGGAGGCATGGGACGTAGCTAGGGCATGGGTGGGTGACCTTTCTGGAGGGTGCAGGCCATAGTCATATTATTCGTTATGTATTAAATTTCCCTAATTATAAACATGTACAACAGGCTGAGAATAATAAGTGTTTTCTCTGGTGAGAAACAAATGAAGGCTGAGAAAAGCAATGTGAAGCGGAACGTGGCTCAGTGTAAACACTAAATCATATAAAGTGATGGTGCTTGTTCAGCTGTTCATTGTTAAAATGGCTTTATATCCATTGGGTCGGGTTGGGTTTGGCTCCCCCTCCCCATTTAGTTATTGTTATTACCTCAAACCATTTAATGAGAGCATCTTAACAACCCTTTCCATTGAGAATATGGATCTTTTTGATGGCATCCAGGTTTAGGTGGCAAGTKAATCTGCTCACTAAATGGCCTACAGTACTAGGGCCTACAGTACTAGGGCCTACAGTACTAGGGCCTACAATACTAGGGCCTACAGTACGAGGGCCTACAGTACTAGGGCCTACAGTACTATGGCCTACAGTACTATGGCCTACAGTACTAGGGCCTACAGTACTAGGGCCTACAGTACTATGGCCTACAGTACTAGGGCCTACAGTCCAGGCCCCTTCAAAGAATAACCCCTCTGAAAACTATAAAATCAACCAAAAAGACTCTATCTTTCCCAGTTAATTGTCAAATTTTTACATTCTCTTCCAGACTCACCAAAATACTATTCCAATAGGGAACTAAACTGATTTGACCATTTCTGTTTTCCTATTCACACATCTCTCGTTGTTTTCCTCAACCCTCTTTCCTCAATGCATTTTCTCAATTTCCTCATCTTTCTCTCTCTCAGCCCCAGAATGGCCCACCTGAACGTCTCTGGCGAGGGCGGGGCGCGGTAATGGCGTTAATGCTCAGTAATACGGGCCAGATATTATAATCTAAACACTGTCACATTGCGTTAGCCGCGGGAGACTGACGTGTCAATGCCGYGTTGCGCAGGTGACGCATAGGGCTCAGGAAGCGTGGTCCGGTAATCGTCGAAAACAGACACGTTTATTTTATGGTGAGATTTTGTTTGTAGAATTTATTTCAGCCTATGGTTTGTGCGAGGGACAGGGAGTGGAATGCGCCTGCCTGTGATCCCGCGTGCATGCGCCTGCCTGTGTGTGTTCACGCTGAGTGCGCGCTTGGTTGGTGATTTATGCGCGTGTGTAATTGAGTGTTAATAAAAGTTTGTCCGGAGCGCGTGTAATTGTGTGTTCAGGACCCACCATGTGCGAGCGTGTGTGTAATTGGGTGTTATCGATGCTGTGAGTGTTTGTGTGAGTCTCAAAGTGAGTTTGGACAGATCACGGGTTGAGTGGAGGCCTCGTTGTGAGGTAATGCTCTGGAAAGTTCTCATTGTTTGTTATCAGGACTCAGACATTCCCCCTAAAAGATGGTCAGTTTTTTTGTGTATAGCTGTCTGTAAATTGCCTGGATTTACTGAAATCCTTATAGTGCTTGTAGTGTTTTTATTTCTTGTCGTCAATCATACAAGGATAAAGAATACTTTAAAAAAACATGTACAGATGATTGTGGGTTTTAAAACCTTAAAGCCACAGTCTGTAAGATGTTCAGTGATTTAAATTGCCATTCTCATAACATTTCATATTACTGCAGCTGATCTATATCCTATGTGTGTGGTGTCCTATATTAATGTTCTGTATTGCTCTGGATGTATGGTGTATTATAGTGGTGTATGTATTCAGATGTTCTATAGTGTCTAGTGTTTAATACTAGTGTGTAGCGTAGATGCTTGTGGTCTGTGAGCATACATTAGGCATATATATATATATATATATATATATATATATATATATATATATACATATATATATATATATATATATATATATGCTTCGTATAGTGTGTATATTGTTTTGTAGTGTAGATGTGTGCAGCATGTGTGGTGTGTCTATACTATTGTGTAGAATTGTGTAGCATCGTGTAGTGAAGGTGTGTGTGTGTGTGTGTGTGTGTGTATAGCCTGAAGGTGTGTGTTGCGTAGTGTAGTTGTGTATAGCATTTTGTAGGAAAGCCGTGTGTCTCGAGTTGTGTAGTGTGGGTGTGTTAAGCGTTGTGTAACCTAGGTATGTGTGGTGTGGGTCCTGTTTAATTGATGCAGGCTGCCCATCGATCCCTCCCGCCCGGCCTAATGAAGGCCTGATTGGTTTGTGAGGGCTGGCTGGTTCTGCTCAGCTGCCTGCTGCCGGCCCCGGCCCCGCCGCACACACTAATCCACACACACACCCTCAATTCACCATCACTCTTTTCTCTTGGTCTCACACTTTGTCTCTGTCTCTCTCCTTTGTATCTCACTCTCCCTGCTCTCTCTCTCTCTTTCTACCACTGTCTCCCTTTATGGCTCTCTACTATTTCTCTGTTCTACCTCACTTTCCCCTTTCTTTTTATTGGACCCGTCTATCATAGACATTTGACCCCAACAACACTGTATAACAAGTCTGACACCTAGATTTAGTCACACCCTTCTGTAAATGTGGACACACCAGTGGCTGTCCTCTGGTATTTGCTGTATATTTCTATATCTGTGTCTCCCCTTCAACGCCGAYCTGTCATTCAGGGCAGGTGGGGCAGAGGCAAAACAGGCAAGCCTTTTTTTGGATGTTATTTTGGCATTATCACGTGTCACATATCAGTGTGCAAACAATGTAAAAACATTTTTTTTAAAATATATATATCATTGAGCTAATAAAGCCGCATACAAACATGGTCTCTTTTTGTTTTCTTGAGTAACGCAGCTCCAAAATGCAGGTGTTTCAGCCTAGCTCAGTGCTTTCTGTGGTGGTGGGGCAAGCCAGCAGAAAATATGGAGAGTTGCACCGTGATTGGCTCAGTGTTCTGTCACTCATGGGGACACTACGTCACCACCAAGTCTAAGGGTAGAGCTAGAAAATTCTAACCCCTTGAGTGCTGCCATAGAGTTATATTAGAAGTGCCCATCCAAGAAGGCTCAAGGTCATTGGCCACAGATAAAATCACATCAAATCACATATCTACAGTAGCTTTGATTGGACTACTTTCAAAATCTTAGCTAGCAGTTATCATTATGARTCAAGTCGACAATCTACTGGCAAATCCTTGTCATATGAAGAGAAATTATAGCTAAAATGTATTGGTGCGTCTCCCGGCTGGCGCAGTGGTCTAAGGCACTGCATTGCAGTGCTAGGTGTACCACTAGAGGTCCAGGCTCTGTCGCAGCTGGCCATGACCGGGAGACCCATRGGGCRGKGCACAATTGGTTCAGCGTCRTCCGGGTCAGGGGCGGGTTTGGCTGGCAGGGATGTTCTTGTCCCATCGCGCTCTAGCGATTCCTGTGCCGGGCCGGGCGCAAGGCCCGCTGACACGGTCACCAGGTGTACGGTGTTTCCTCCGACACATTGGTGCAGCTGACTTCCGGGTTAAGCGGATATTGTGTCAAGAAGCAGTGCAGCTTGGCTGGGTT